>NW_005178447.1:54847-205375 GCF_000341285.1 Galdieria sulphuraria
AAGACTCCGTACATACAACAGCAAGATTTCAAGTGCAACGGTACAAAGTCTTTATCAAGACGACAACTAGTAGTCAATAAAGTATCAATTCTACCTTAAAGAAGCCATCCTATAAAAACACTATCTAACAGAAACTCTATTGGACAACCCAATGTCCACATAATGACAATTCAAACAACTCTCTCGTAGATACCCCCTAAAAGATAAAAGCGCATATTAGTCTTACAACCAACTAATTGATTTTGAATGAAAACGTTGATTCAACTTTTGTATGCATCGAGTTGTGCCGTTATCTTGTCTAACAGATTGACTCCATTAATTATTAGGGCTATATTTCAATAGTCAAGTTTGAACGTTTCTAACAATCAACGCATTTAGATGCGAATACTTGAAAAAAGATTGACATCTGATTCTTATCTGCGAAGTGACTATAGCGTACCCAGTAATGCTTGGTTGGAACGAAATGGTATAACTAAAAGCACTTCAAAAAACAAGTAGTAATCAATTGAATCAAGTACAGGTTAACGTAGTTATATCTAAGCAAACAACCAGTTAATATCAAAATATATAAACTGGTAGTATTACATTCGTGGCACTGTAAAGATACATTACAATTCATCGCTTGAGTAGATTCATGAAAACTATCCAGAATGAAATGATCAACGAAAACGTATCCAATATTGCGGAGTAATAATTGGACACTCAAACACTACCAAGTTTTTCTCAAACCAAGTCTTCATCTCCCTAGTCTTCTGTATCCTTAGTAATAATACTACTATTAATACTATATGACAAATCGTTTTTCTCGGGATACGGACTAATTCGTTCGATAAATTCAGTATAATCTTTAAGAATTCAAAAAGTTGAATCAACCATAGAGGACATTTCATTTACTTATGAAACAGAATTTCTTCTTGATGAGATAATCGACTAGTAATCAACAAGTGACCAGCTCGAATATAGAGTGCTATCTTAAATGAGCAATACCAAGAGGTATCTTACTTTCTTTCCAATGAACATAAAATCACTGAATTCAGTATACAATTCAAGTAATATAAAACAGTAACCAGTTTCTAGATAAGTTGAGAAAGAAGAAATCAAATAGACCTTTTCTTACGTGTCTACTAGAATAATTGTGCCGTGTCCCGTTGAGATTTAACTAGAAGTGGTAAGATTCAGAGTACTCTAAAGCAAGTGATTATTACTTCCTTCAATACAGCTGTAACCAGAATTGTTTCGGATATCTCTCTGAAATAAGATTCAAATTCAACTCATCAATAGAAACAAGGTATTATTCGTACGGCATAAATACATTGTTATTTATCACTTGAATCAATTTTGGTAATAGTTCAAGATAAAGAGGTGGATGAAAACCACCAAAGGTTGCGAAAGGGTTCAAACATCAAAGGATATACGAAAGGATCCTGAAATCAGAACATGACTATTAGTTTGTGTTTTGCTGCTACTTGTGTAAAAATCACAGAGTTGATTTTGCTTGCTTTTTGTGAGAATCAACCTCAAAATCTGTAAAACATAGGTCTGATACTCTAACCCTGGAAACCAGAAAAGCATTCATTTACTTCTTTTCCCTGAATTTCTTTCAACTAACCTTTCTATAGTATTCAATCGAAAACTATATACAACGTAAAACACAAATTCTGTCCTTTATAGCAATTCATAAGAATAAGAGAAAACAACCAATAGGTCGTACTAGGACAAGTTCAATTTCTATTCCCAGCAGATCGTTTGTACAGAACTTTGACAGCAATCTAGTTGATTCTTTCTTTGAATCTACATTATCTCGCAGTCTTTGAATACTACTTTTTATCATATTCATCCCTTTTCTTGTAAGAACATATTACAACTCTAAAGAACAAGATCGTCACCATTCTACAATTACGACGATAAAGAAGAGAAAAAACGAAATAGAAATATTATCTTATCCTTATCGACTAGATGACTAACTCCATATGAAGCTGGTCTTAGGGTCGAACAAGTAAGATGGAAATGTTCTGGAGCACAAATAACCATAAGATGGTTTCAACATGAGAGCATTACAATATGTTCAGATAAATCAGTAGTAGATTCCAGATCACATAAAACAGTATGCTGTACACTTTCATGATGCTGCAAGTTCACTTGTCGAAGATTACTTGATTCAACTGACGAAATTGTCTCGAATTGATCACTTGGACTATCAATTGCCTATCCCTACAAATGCAACGCAACTATCACGGGACAAAGAGATCTTATGCGATCGGGATTTCCAATGAAAAAAGATTCTGAAAAGTTTTTACGTCGACGTTTTCCGAAAAGAAATGACGACTAATTGCTTCATCATACTACCATGAGATAACAAACAAGTTCGTTTCAAGAATCAAAAGATAAAGATTAGTCTCAAACAGGTACAAGCAAAATCGAAAATCGACAAGTAAAGCAACTCGATACCCTATTTGTTGTTCAAAATCAGAACTTTATGTAGTTCTACTAATACTAAGGTACAGGAATAGTCGTAAGTGTGCAAATGATACCCTTTTCTTTTGTAAACTCGACAATACAATTTTCCTTTATGGTAAAAAATAGGTCAAATTCGTGCTTTTATGACAAAAACTTTTATTAGTATTCCATGTACCACTAACCAATACATTATACTTTCTCTTGTTGTTGTTGTCTTTTTACAATTCCAAGTAAATAAAACAATGAGACTTTTCCTCTCATGCCAACAACGAAGAAAGAAGTAAAAGATAGAAACACAAGTCATTCTCTTTGTAGAATTGTTGACTATGCCATACTTTACTAGCCTTGGGCTCATATTTCTTGTCGTTGCTGTTCTGGTTGAATTTCAAGTAGTGGCGAATGGTTTGATTTTGCTGTGATAGTCGAAAAATGTTTTAGGGTCGTGTCAATGTATTTGCAAACCACTTTGTTCGTCTGCGTATGCTTTCTAGGAATTATTTACCAAAAGTTTGACTTTATTTTCAGAGTCAAACCAAAAACTCTAGTCGGAAACGATGACATCAACGTGAGCACTCGTGTAACCTTGTAGAAGTTCACCCAATCTTCCATGAGTTTCTTTCAGAGCTACTTTGTATACTATCCAAACGCAACCTGTTTGCACAAAATGTTGTGTCTCCTTTTCGCTTTTTGACAGCTACAACTACCACTACTTTCAACAGCATGACTTTCAGTGTGTTGGGAAAAAAAAAGATCAGCAGCACTCTTGACACGCAAATACTGCTATACACAAGTCGCCTTGTTTCCCATTCATACATTCCTACTACTGTTACCCTCCTTTCCAACTATATAAGGACCAAAGACGATTTGCAATAGATGCCTTTCAGAAACACCATCAATACTAGTTTCAACTTTATCACTCTTACGACTTGCATATTCTTTTAGACAAACTTAACTTTCGGTAAACCCAGTAATTCATAAAAACAAAGGCGTTTCTCAAAACGGACTAATAGCTACAGTTGCTATCGTCAAAACCTTTTACCAGGTGGACACAACCATGACTTTCAGCAGTGCTCTTTTGCTTGCTTTATTTCATAGTTCCCAACAAGGTGAGTATCCATTGAACTGAAAACTTTTCCCTTGCTATAAAGAAGCAAGTCTATTCAGCTTTCGTTCTCAATAACTGTCAAACCTTATGGGTGTCGTTTTTCCGCAAATAATATTTCAAAAGACATATCTAAATCAATAGAATTGATCTAAAAGCATAACAATATAAACAATCATTAAAAATACCTTCCTACGTTATCCTGAGAAATGAATTTGTTTTACAAAAAGTGCAAATATCGTTTACACTCAAAAACCTGTTGCAAAGCTACAGACCGATTTCTCCATCGTGAAAAGAGTCATATAGAAGGCAAAAAACTATCATACGGAAAGTAACGCTTTGTACTGAACAAAACACTCAACTGAGTGTCTGACTGGTTTCTTGTTCTTGTAGAATATCTTTGAAATTATAGCCCCAAGCCTGATTCTCAGAATCTCAACAACAGACTACAGGACTTTCAACTGCTAATACATACGCAAAACTGCTCTGAAACAATTATCGATAGAAATAAACAAACTTGCGAGACAACTAATTGACCAAAGTACCAACACTCAACGACAGCTTAAACTCCTTTGTCTTTATTCTCTTCTCGACAACGCTAATCTCAAATTTCCATACAAGACCAGAAGTGAAATAACAACAAGTGTTGCATAAAGGATATAAACTCCAAAGAGATAATAAAAGTTGTAAATACAAAAAAGAAACTACAGTCTACATGGAACTCAGAGCACAGGACTCGACGGATTGTTATAAAAGAAACATTTGAAGGGCTTAAAAAGAAACGTAGATAATAGAAATTCACTTGTCCAACTAAAACGAACGACGAATTTGCTTTAGAAATTAAAGTCTGAAAAGTTTCACTAGCAAACTTGAACCAGGTCCACAGCCTTGACAACACTCACTGAGCCTTCCTGTCCATCCAACAATCAAACCATTGTGTTCATTTCTAATTGGATTGTTATGAGAAGGATCGTTTTGTATTCTCTCCTTTCACTGGAAATATATTATTTTGAGTGACTAGTGAGTTTTATGAAAGAAAATATTCCACTTGGAGATATGTAAAAAGGTTCTGGAACAATAAGTGTGCTAGATATAATCAATCTCACATCTCAGTATTGTTGTGAAACGAGAAGAACAGTGTCGTAACAAAGGTCCTCTCAACTCCCTAGCGACACTGTAGCCTTTTAACAGAGTTGAGTTTGATCAATCTTGTCTCTGCAAGGTAAATTTTAAACTACTTGTGACCCTATTTTGATAACAAATCAAGAACGGTTTTGCTACAACTAGTTTTTGACTCGTTCTCGATCTGAGAACCTTTTTTTTGTTGGTCACTCAAAATTAAGGAAAACTCCTTAAAGATGTAAAATGGTCATTTTCCAATTTCAATGACATTAACTCTGTTTGGCTTGCATTGTGAGAGCTAGAACCTTTCCTTCTATGCAAATACGCTCAAGGAACAATCTTTTTTCGATTACGAGTTATAAAGAAGAATAAATCGTATATTCAACTCTAGAATTGGAAAGTATACAGAGGACAGGACGATAATAAAAAACTGACCAAAGGTTGGGAATACTTTTGTCTATACACAAATTCGTACATAAACTACTTACGTCAAGGAGGATCGAACCTCAAACGATTCAAGGCTATTGGTTCGTTCTCCACCTAAAGAACTTTTTGAGACTTTTTGACTAGAATAACAACGGTAAAAGTGGTGACGCTTTTGCTTCTCCTTGCACATATATTTCAAGATTCACCTTTCTTTGTTACTTTGCAAAGAGGAGATGAAAGATTCTTATTTTTCCATTATTTCTACGTTTATATTCTTTTCTTTTCACTAGTAGACGAAATTGATCCAGTATATTTAAAAGAACAAGACCTTTACCAGTTTGGATAATCACAATATCAATTTGACTCTGCACAATTTTATTCTGCTGAATAATACAAAGTTGAAAGAGGCATTTTCCTTCTTTTTAGAGCAATTTGGATAAAAATATCTTTTCTTCTTTATGTTTGACTTGTCCCTAATGGAAATGAACGTTTCTTGTATTTATAGACAGTTTGTTTATACAAAACTTTGAGTTGTCTTTGATTCTTGTTATAAATATCAAAAAAGAAGCCTCCACCAGTGTATCCATCTGTTTTATATTTCGCGAGAGTCTTCTGCCTAGTGTCTAACACGAATAACTTTTGTATTATGACTCACTTATTCAAGGAGCTGATGGATGAGAGAATGGAAAAGAGTAGGAGACAAGTGGAGCTAAACAAATCTTTCCTTGAATTTGCAGAGCTTTTAAAAGTTTTGTTTTCTTCGTACTGGAAGAAATAAGAGTTCGCTTGGAGTTATCCATGCCCTAAAGCAGCTTTGTACTTTATATAGTTTGCTTTCTTATATATGTTCACAATTTGTGGTTTCTACAAAGTTCAAGAGAAGGCAGTGAAAACCTTTAAACCTAAACAGTCATGTTTACCTTCAAAAACACCTCAACTATATAGTGGGCTACCTGGAAGAGACAATTCAACTATGAGTCAAATGCTATGATGAAAAACGAGAAGAGAATAGATAGGATAGACTCGATTGAACTGAATTGAACTTTTTTGAAAATAAGTTTTCTCTTAGCAGAATCCACAGTATCAAATATCACTATTGTCTGCAAGTATTTTCAGAGGAGAAAGAAACAGGAGTTGTTGACTCCCACAGAAATTGGATATTGATGATATGCACTTGTGTGCAGGAGAATGACTCGGTTAATACACCAGTGCAATCTTTCAAACATTTCGGAGATACCTTTAAACACAATTCAAAACTAAAAGCTTTTCATTTGAAGGCTATTTTTGGTGTCAATTTGCGATATTGCAGAGTTGTAGCAATGATTCAAAATGAATAGACTATACATACATACATGTCGAATACAACTAAAATGAAAAATATCCTTTCTTGTCCAAATACTTAGTAAAGTGGTTACCGAAGAATATCTCAAAACATTCTTAAAGTGTCTGCTACGTTGTCTTTCTAGTCTGTTGAAAAAAGACTAGTAACTCCTTTTACTATAATTCTCAAAGACTGAGACAGAAAAAGTTGTTTGCAGATTTCACTTGGACTGTCCTTCCTGTCTTTTGTTAACTGAATAGAAGAGAGTTTTCCTCGGTTTTAGACCAAACGAAAAAAATGGCAGCAAAAACTTGAGGCTTCATCCAACTTAAGAACCTACACTGCGGTCTCAAAAAGAGTTTTAGCTTCTTGAAATTCGATAAAAGCTTAGATTCCTTTCGTTTTTATGTGTTTTTTTCAAACTGCATTTCTAGCCTTGGAATTCATATGAATGGCTCCTACAAATATAAAACTTGTTGGATCCAAGAGAAAATATAGCAAAGGTAAGAACAGATACTAAAAAAGTATTTAAGTTTGCAATTCAAACTCTATCTCAAAAGTACTAACAACACTATATATCCAAACGCTGTTTTAGTGAATTAGACTGAAAACTCACCGATTCTCAGACAAGGAAAGTAACCCGGTTGCAAAGATGATGTTCGATCTAAAAAATTTCGTTTGACTATTTATAGTACAAGAGACATCTTAAATGATTCAACCCATTTGGACACTGAGACAAGAACTTTCTATTTCAGAAAATCACCATTTACAGAGGAGTTCTATTTATATTGCATTGCAAAGGACAACTTTGAGAGTGGAACAGAATTGCGTCTAATTAGTCAAAGGAAACCATATCCAATCTTGAACTATTGTCATTCCACAACAATCACTTGACCGATAACTTAGGAACTACAAAGTCTTTCAGCCAAGAGTCATGTTGGGTAAAAGTTCTTCAATATGGAGCGGCTTTCAGTTGGAGAATTGCTGAAGCTTTCAAGTTGGTACACTACTCGACCTTGACTCAAGTATAAAAGACTTCTTCTTTAGTAAAACAATTTTTTGGCTCTGTCTTTTACTCTTTTTTCAGCATCGATGTGCAGAAAATGAACGGTTATAGTTACTACATTTGAAGCCTTAATTGATATTTTTATATAAGACATATTCACAACTTGGTAAAAGTCGAACAAAGAATAGACAACTTGTGTAGCTATTACATCAATAATAGCTTGTATTTAATGATAAGCCAGTATGACAATCTACATAATACTCTTATCCAAACTCATTTAGATACTTTTGTATTTATAAACTGTGCTACGACCAGTTCCACATAAACAGACTTCCCATTCATTGCAATTCTCTGTTTCCCACTGTATTTCGTGTGTAACTTACAAAAGGTTTGTATCTTATTAGACATGTATATAGGAGTTTACTTATAGGATGGTGTGGAAGATAGTAGAAAAACTCTCTTACAGTATACAAGCCATAGAAAGAGTACCAATCAATCTAATTCACCACAAAAACCCATAGAAACCTATTTCTTGTCTATAATAAAAGAAAGTTTCTAGTTATGACAAGCAAGAAAATATTCCGGCTTTCTCTCTATTGTCATTGTGAGTCTAGAAGTGTCAAAGAGATCAGTTCTACCAATCACCAAATAAACCAATCGCTCGAACAATAAAACATACACTCTCTTCCAACTCCTTTCTCCTCCTCCAAGTGTTTTGTTCTCAGCTCCTTTGAAAGCTTTTAGGTCATCGCTTTCATCAACCTTTTCTCATCATCACTCATTCATTGATTTCGGATTGGCGGCGTGGAAAATGGCTAGTCAAGAGATACGCATAAGTTTGCCTGGAATGACAAAAGTACCGGTAATAGATAGAAAAGAAGATATTTACTCTATTCTTCAAACTTATTACCACCAGTTTCCTCCAGTTGAGAAAAACTTTAACATACGCCCTTCAGCTTCCTTTTCCCCACAGATCTTTGGAGCTGGCAAAAGCTGTGTAGGACAAAATTTTTTACAGTTTCTAAAAAAATTCGCCGAAGAAGAAAAAGAGCAGACGAAGACAGAGGTTTTCAACAAAAGCTCATCGGGAAAAGTTGATTTGAAGATTTTTTCTTGGAAACACTTTGCGGAAAACACTTTGTCAGTTGTCTTAGAACTAGAAGACGGTTTTTCTGATGCTCCTTTTCCAAGGTTTCTACAGGCTTTGTTATATAATATAATTTTGAACGCTTATCGACAAAATGGAAGAAGAAAAGATGCCGCTCACGTTGCTTCAATGATAATCAGAGAACTCAACTTGGACGATGCCATAGATTATCTTCTCGAACAGTTTCAGAAACGATATTTATTTTTGATGATAGACGAACTTAGCCACCTGAGTTACCTCACCAAATACTATAGTGAACTTACCACGAAACAGTTCGTCGAGTCTGACCCAAAATATGTACCTTTCCGGAATTTCTTCCGTATTTTACGTGATTTGTTGATTACAGGGAAGTTAATTGTCTATTTGGCAGGTCGGACTGCTGAAATCTCAGCCCCCCTGTCTGATGCTCGCTCCAGTAGTGTGAGTCTCCATATGTTGCGGTTGAATCCCTTTAACCTCCATGATATTAACGAATATATTGAGCTGGCAACTTATGATGGAAAGTCCTTGAAGGACTGGTTATTGCCCTCCGATGATTTACGACATCGATTCGTAGAATTGTTGAAAAAGAAGACAGGAGGTATTCCGTTGATTGTAAGGAATACTTTATTAGCCCTAGTAGAGAAAGTTGCAAACTTATCGCAACCTGTTATCAACGATGAAAATATGGAAATTTTGTTAGATAGTGTCTTTAGCTCTTTACTACTAGAGTCAGTAACGTTTATTATTCCAGAGATACTAGATTCCGCAACCCTTCTTCGATATCAATTTGTCCTTTTGAATTATCAGCTTGGAACAGTTTTTCCAATTGACTTTGTAATTACTCTATGTGGAACGAGAAGTTATTTGATGGACTTGGTTGCAACTTTTGGGTTTTACTTTGAAATTTGTGAAACTGACGGGATTGATTTGGGCACCGAATTCAAGATTGGTTGTTGTGAATTTATATTGAGAGCTCATAGCAAAGATAACTTTTTCCTTGAGGCTACTGAACTCTTGCCTTTATCTCCGTTTAGTTATATTCCCGACACTTCAACAGCAAAAAGAGTCTTCTTTGAATTTATATTTATGAAGATCTTTCGTTTTCGCTTATTAACTTTTCTTCATTCTAATTCCTCGCAGATTGTACATTCTGCTATTCCAGGAATTTTCCAGGGTTCTGTTATTGAACAGGACAATGTTTCTTTTTCTATGGAATCAACAAAATCTAATGATATACCCATCTTGAGAAATGTCTCTGATTCATTTTCTGACCATTATAGAAAATATTTACAACGTTGTGGTATTTTTGTTCCAAAAGATGGCAATTCGAGTGGCGCTGATGCATATGTTGTATTCCATAATGGAGAAACACGTTATGTTGTTGGATTTTCATTCAAATTTTATCACAAAAGTGAATTTTCGAAAACAAATATTGAGAAAGAAGCAAAAAAATTTTTTAAGGGAGTTGTTTCCGTTTTGAATGACGAATCTTTTTCATCTGTTCAACTTCGTTTTCAGTTTGTGGTAGTATGTACTAGATATGATCAATCTGTAGGTTTCTCTACCGAAGAACATAATACTGTTGAAGATGCAAGTTATTTGGTTACTGAACATTCTTCAAGGTCAACTTTAAATGAAAGTAGTCGATCATGTCTACAATTGGTAATTGTTTCCCAAAGGAACCTCGAACGATTTTTTGGAAGAGAAAATTTCGAAATTTTGAGGAAAATTGGCAAGGCAAGCCCAGAAGAATTCAGTAAAGACTTTTCAGTATGGTGTAAAACTGTCTTTGAATCGATGTCCAATGAATATGTTTCATCTTTGGAAGCTGAGCAATCAAATGTTATTTCAAGAGTAGCTCAACATATGGGACGGAGAATAAATGAGGAGAATAGGATGCAAATGGAAGGTTTTCAAAGTGCTATGCAAGTGGAAGAAGAAAAGACACGAGGCAAACAAAAAGCTGCAGCATCCAGTTCTTCATCATTTGATTGGAATACCTTCCTAAGAGAATATTGTGGCTTCACGGAAGCTTCGTTTATTGAGCGCTATGCACGTCAACTGCGTGTGTTTAGTCCAAAAACCTTTCCATATTTGGACGACTCTACTTTATTAACCTTTGGTATAGCTCTACAGGACATTCCATTGATAGTTGACGGAATACATGAGTTTCTTGAGCAACAATCGATGAACGTGGATCTTGTTGAAAGATAAACCTTTTCAAGGCTGGGTTACTGTGTTTCTAAAATTGTATTCAGAATATTCAGTGTTTTATAATTACATAGCACCTAGTGCTACCTCTTGTTTCTGCTATTTACTCTTTGGTCATAGCCAACTTAATACACCACTGTCGATAAGTACTACAATCGTTTTCTTGGAAACAAGTTAGAACTGTTTTGCCTTTTGATGTCGCTATTGTATCCATCACGACTGTAGTACGAGATATGAATTCAAATTGTTAGCTTATCCAACTCTCTTGTTATTCTTCTTAAGACAAACTATGACTTGAGTTTTTACTGAAAACCAAAAAGCTGATTCTGACTAAGGAATTTTAATTCTTAGTAAAGTTGACAAATAAATAAGCAAGTCTGAAAAGTCTAGAAAATTTGGATTTGCAATCTATGCCAGCAAGGTTCTGAGTTCAAAAAGCTACAACAGAATGACGTACATGTTTCAGTGCTACTTGTTCCATTTGAAACAATTCAGGTGCCCTTTCCTAGTTTGTTTACAGATGCTTTGGAAACATCATAATTAAGCAACTTGCAAAAAGATGACTCTGCAATAAAAGGATGACACCCCTATCTAAAGCGTTTTTCAAATCGACATGCAGCTTGATATTTACAAATATTGAAAATTGAGACAACTCATAATCGATCGAAGTTATTGCTTTATGATCAAGATTGGAAAGAAACGGGAAACTAGTAGAATTGGTCTGCTGAACAGAATGTTGAACATCTATTGCACTGTCATCTTATGGGACGTTTTGAGATTGACAATTTAAAACACAGTTGAGGATGGACAACTCAGGCACATATTTCTACTTTCTTAGACTTGGAAATAATTTATTCATTTATTATAAAAGAGAAAAAAGAAACAAAGGATAGAATAAAATTTGTTGTTCTGGAGAAAATGGTTGATTCTTTCTCGATACAATACAAGACTTGAGTTGGACCATGCAAGATAAACACATGCTGTCACTCGAAGAGAACGAATAAGACAACCGTGATTTGAGAAACTGGTTTCTGAATCCAACATGACGATTGATTTTGGCGAGACATTGGAATAGAGTTGCATCGTAGAAAGAAAAGCAATATGCGGGAACGAGAAAATCTGATCGAGAGCAAGGAACCGAATAATCGGGCAAAGTCAGCGATCTTTAAAAATTTCAATATAGAACATTACAAAAGCGACTCTTATACTAAAAAGGCAACAGAAGCAGTGCAAACAAACGAAAAGATAAGAAAAAAATTGAAAAAAGGTAAGCTCGCACTCATTCAGAGCAATCGCCTAGAGCCCTATCGATAATAAATATTTCAAATCAATAGAGAATTGATTAAAGGCTATCACAATACAAACATCCATCAAAAAATGAGCAATGAAGGATACACAAGACTTTACTACGCTATCCTGGGAAATGAATCGGTTTTACAAACAGTGCGAATAGTGCTTACACTCCAAAAACTGTTGCGGAGCTACAGACTGACTTCTCCGTCTTGAAAATAGCCACAAAGGACAAAAATCTAACATACAGAAAGTTACTCTGTGAACTGACCAATACACTCAACTGTGAGTCTGACTGGTTTCTTGTTCTCGCAGAATATCTTGGAAATATTAACCCAAAGACTGATTCCCAACAACCGACTATAAGAGAAGAATTTCAACTCCTAATAAATATGCAAATTGCTCTGAAACAATTATCTGTAAAACTAAATGGACTTGCGAGACAACTAGTGGAGTAATTTGCTTCAACTCAACAACAGCATAAACTCCTTTGTCTTTGCTCTCTTCTCGAAAATTCAAATCTCAAATTTCCCTTTAATACTACAAGTTCAAACAACAACAAGTGTTGCATAAAGTGTGTAGACGTCAAAAAGATAGAAAAAGTGATACACAAAAAAACACCAAGTCTACCAGGAACTCAGTGCTCAGGAGAACTCGATGGACGGTTATGAAAGAATGAATTCCAGGACTTAGCAAAGAAACGTAGATAATAGAAATCCACTTGTCCAACTAAAACGACGAAAGAGTTAGAAATTAAAGTCGGAAAAGTTTCAGAAGTAAACTTGAACCAAGTTCAAAGCGTTGACAACACTGGCCTTTCTAAACTATTCTATATTTTCCAACTGGACTATGTATTGTCTCCTTTCCATTGGAGATATAGTATCTTGCATGGCTAGTGAGTTTTATGAAAGAAAATATTCTAATTGGAGATATGAAAAAAGCTACTGGAACAATAAATAATTTGCTATGTATAACCAATCTCAAACCATAGTATTGTTGTGAAAGGAGAAAAATAGGTTGTAACAAAGTTACTGTCAACTCCCCAGCGACACTGTAGCTTTTAACAGAGTTGAGTTTGACCAAAGTTATCATAAGGTCAATTTCAAACTTCCTGTGACCCTATTTCGATAATACATAAAAAAAGGCTTGCTATTATTAGTTTTTGACTTGTTCTCAATCTCAGAATCTTTCTTTGCAAAATGATCATTTTCCAGTTTCAATGGAAATAACTCTGCTTAGTTTCGGTATGAGAATTACAACCTTTCCTTTTATACAAACTACGCTCAAGGAGCAGTCTTTGTGCCAGTATAAACTGCAAGTGACAATCCTATGTACAAGTTTTCTTTAGTGCTGCGACTAGTTCACTCAGACCTCACTAGTTTTCAGTAAAGTCAACTTGACTTGGCTGTTTAATATTAGACAAAACCTCTAATAGAAAAATAGTGGAAAAGAGAGAGAGTGTGTGTGTGTCATAGAGTGCTGGAAACCTGACACAAGAAGTGTATTCCCTTGTGAAATACAATCTTATGAGCAAGTAACATACAGACGTTGTGCTGTTATTCAATTTTTATATTTTGTAAAGTCGTTGTGCTTTATTTAGGTTGTGAAACGAGTGGCTATGTAAGGACTCGTTTCTTTTATAACATTTTTTTGGGCAGCCTTTATTTACTTACTATACTTACTTTAGCTCCCTAACTTTCATTTCTGAAAATAATATTCAAGTTCCGTGAAAATCTTCATTCTGAAAAGTCGAATAACTCTTCCGTTCACTAGAAACAATAAGAATTTCATGATTACTAAAACAGTCCAATGTTTTCAACTAGGATATCCATCATGGTCGTTGCACAACTTACCCAAACAGCATTTCCCTTTTGTAATGTTATTGAAAGAGTACGATGGTTTTGTCTTCCATTTTTACAAAGATATTAGATTCCTAGTAAAAATGGTCAACAGAGAGAAAATTCAAAACATTTAACCATTTATAGAAGAAAGATAGAACAATCAGATAGTGATTCTTCTCATTTTAAAAAACAGCAAGTTTCTGCTAACACTTTCGAGATATCAAAATGCTGGATATCATTTTTCAAAGCAACTATCAAGGAATGGTGAAATTTCAAAGTCTTTATGAGTGAAAAAGAATGGATGATTCAAATCTTACCAAGAAGAATTGAAATAGTGGTGTTATTTTCTCGATGTTGTTCAAGATATGACTCAGTAGAAAACCAAAGTGGGTTTACTTTTATAAACCTAGGGAAATCTGATTGGTTGTGCACAACTTGACATATTATTACTTTAATGAAGCCATCCACAACATTTGTGCAAAACAACACATAATTATGCGTGACTAGAAGCAATGAGTTCATCATCAACATATTTATCAATACTATGATGATGATTCTGTTGAAATGTATCGGAACTTTGAAAAGTTTCTTCTTCCACAGTCATTTCGGGTCCATTCTTATTCCATGCAGTTGATCCTTGAATTTTCACATAGGTAGCTCCCATAATGTCTTGTACTCTTTCAAATCTATGCTGTGCAGCATCTAAACGATCTCGTGGAGTAAGATAAGCACCTATGATGGATAAAATAAGCCAAGCACCGGTCCATATTGGACACGCCAATGTGACAGGATCATAAGGATACATAGTAAAGAAAATACTAAAGCCAACTAAAATCGAAGCAATAATAGGAACAATGACATGAAAGAACCAGTTGAGTTGTTTTTGACGATAATAAAAGATACCCAAAGTAAGGTTAGCAATGATATGACCCACATAAAGAGAAAGAGATGAAGTTGTCACCAACATCACAAATCCATCATAAGTTCCCATAGCTAAACCTGCAATAAGAGATACGACAGCAGCAAGAAAGGCAACAACAGCAGTAGAAACGATGGGATTCTGTTTCTTGTCTACAGTAGCAAATATCTTTGGAAATATGAGACCTTCTCTTGCAAAAGCAAAAATAAGTCTCGCACAACTATTCAAAGGAGCTAATGAACCTAAAAACATTGCATTTAAAATAAGGATAACCATGAACCAACCAATGACTGGAGTAAGGTAACGTTTGTATACAATGACTCCAGGGTCTAATGAAGCTGAAAACTCAGACATGTTCTTATAGCCCCAACCAACTGTAAGACCATAAGACATGAAAAAGAATAACAAAGCCACACTAGAATATGCAAGTATCACGGCAATGGGTATTTGTTTCCGAGGATTCTTTGCTTCTTCTCCTAGAAAAGCTACGGCAGAATAACCAGAAATAGAAAACAAAGATAACAAAGCAGCTATTGCAATATCTGCACGTGTAGGCGCTAATGAAGGATGAAATACTTGTCCGGTATTTTGAGAACCAACCTTGATGACAACTGCCAATGTACAAGCAAACATGAATAGAAGCTCAAAAGTTCCAATCACTAAAGAATAATCAAGAGAAGCACGAATACCAAGAAATGCCAAAATGTATATGAGAATGATAAAAGCAAACATGATTCCTATCCATGCCTTATCTGCATAAGTAGCTCCGGTCATGGTCTGAATAAAACCGGGAAAAAAGACTCCTCCAACGAATAGAATACCATTTGTAACGACATTAAAATAAGATAATATAAACATCATACCACAAATCACTCCCCATCTTGGTCCAACAGCTGCAAAAACATAAGCATAATAACCACCTGAGGATGCAACTTTCATAGAATACCAAACTGTAGTATTCATTAAAAGGGTACCAGCTATTATGGCAAGAATATAAGAAAAAGGTAAAGCACCCCAAGCATAACCAGCAGAACTAGTCATAGTAGCTGCCATAGCACCGGCTGGTGAAATCATAGATACGGATTGAAAGTAAAGATGCCAGAAGCCTAAACGTCCTCTTCTCAAAGTTCGTACTTCAGGTTGAGCACTTGGGTCTATTTTTTCATATTCTATCCATTTTCTCAAAAACTCCATAGCGAAAATAAATGCGATGCGAAGACTGTTCACAGCACAAACGTCGTGTCCACGTAGACAAAAGATCCATATTCCCTTTGACAATAATATTCGTTGAAAAAGTCTCATTCTGTTTTCATATGAAATATTTTGCTAGATACACCATGTTGATTATTTGAGATAACCACTTGCCGATTGTTCATCTCAATAGCATGATTGAAATCTTGGAAAAAAGAAATGTAATAGCTACTTCAAGAGGCACCCATAGAAATATAGAAAAGAATAAAGAGCCTAACTCCAAATAAAGTCTTCTTTTCTTTAATGATGGAAAGATCACAATCTATAATACAAAAAGATAAGAGACTGAATATTTCTAGAAGAAATGTGACACACAATTCAGCAAGGAGAATTTCATACAGCGACGATGAGAATAAAAACCCACTTCATATACTTTATTTCCACCAAGGATCGCTATTGGTTCTAAAGTCAGTTTCTTTCCAATCCTTGAAAACAATATTTCCATCTCCATCTTCATCTACGTGTGCCAAAGCTAATGAAAGTGGAGCAGGTCCACGTACTACTTTTCCACTTCTATCATATTGAGAACCATGACAAGGACAAATAAATTTGCTTTGTCCTGCGTTCCAAGGAACCACACATCCCAAATGAGTACATACGGCGTTCAGTCCATACGAGACCAACTGTCCTTCTTCGTCAACAATCAAATAATGGGGATCTCCTTTAGGTCCCTGTGCTAATTCGTGAGTACCAGGTTTCCTTGTTTCCAGAAACTCCTTTTTCTTTATTTCTCGTCCCAACACGTCTCTAGCTATAGTGCCTGCACCCGAACCACCACGAGAAGGAGGATAGAAAAAGTAAGCATAACTACCTAACATGGTCAAAATGGGAAGAGAAGCTCCACCTAACAAAACATAGTTTAAAAACATTCTTTTGCTCATGTCTGGGACTTGGTCAACTGAAGAGGAGGCGGAACCTGTCATTTCCAAACCAAGGTTACAGGAACGACATTCTCTTTTCAAGCGTCTATTGTTGTGCGAAAATAAAGTACTCTTTCTATTCATCCCAACATAACAATGTTGACTTGAAGTAGTAGCAGCAATGGTTAGTGTTACGAAGGCCAACATAATACAATAACAACGAAAAGAATGAATGGCTCACAACCAATTAATTGTAACAAAAGAGATTGTGCTTGAGCTTACAGACATGACTTGTTTATGGATAGAAAGAGAAAAAGTTATTTACAAACCATCAATTAAGAAAATATATCTTTCGCAAAAAATTTCAGTCCTTCTTCTATGAAACCTGACGAAACAGTCTTCTGATAAAAGAAAGAGGATGTTTTGATATTCAATAAAGAAGAAGAATTGTTTCTATTTACGGAGGGATTGCGCGTGACGACGCTAGTTGCAGGAAAGTAGTCCAATTCCTCTTGTTCAACTTTAGATAAGTTCTCCAATGGCTTCGAAACTGATCTATTGTAAGAGTTCTCCAAGTCTGTTCTAGAGTCCATACTAGAATGGAGTTGCTCTAAAACCTGTAAGATCGATTTGGCTTCATCGTCACATATTACATTTTCAACAACAGCTATCGGTTCAGAAACTTGAGAAGAAGCCAATTGCCAGTTACCACAACAAGTAGAGTCCACTGCGGTTGGCGATAAACGACTCAAACTATTTTGTTGTTCTAATGTGGCCAAAGGAGTTTCTTCCAAAACATTTCTCGAATGCAATAGAGTTGTAACTTGTGGAGCACAAACAGAATTTAACTCTTCATTCTTTGTTATCTCCTCGAAATATAAGGCTGAGTGTTTGTGTTCCGCCCTAGTTTCAGCATCATTCTCTATTTGCTTGTCACAATCAAACAAATATTCGGCTTCTTTCCATTTTTCCTTGTTCATTATTATTGATTCATTATTGGATAATATAGGTGACTCTGTCCATTCTTTAACCTCTTTGGGTCTTCTGTTTCTTGTTCCATGCCTAGATGATTCCTTTTTGACTTGTTTACTTTTAGTAGAATTAGGAACTGAATTAGGAACGGAGGAAGGACTTCTCAAAGTTTCCCATTTCCTTTCACGTCGTCTTTGTCTTCTCTTATGACTATTGGATGATTGATGTCTCTCCTTCTTCGCATTTCCATAAGAATCTCTATTCCTATTCTCCTCAACTGAAGGAATAAATGATGCTGCAACGTGAGCATAAGACTTGTCCAGTTTTTCCATTGACTTGTTTCTATCTCTCTCATTTTCAGAATTGGAAACACACATTTCTCCAAAAGCGAGGACTGCTTCTTCTATATTCTCTTGTTCTTTTATAAGATTGTTACGAGTAGACAATTGTACAACTCTCTTTCCTAGTTTTTCTCCAGGTAAAGGAGGAAAGTCTTCTGCTTGTATTTGAAAGCTTCTTCTTATTCTTTGTTTGCCATTCTGTTGCTGTGAATTCTTTCCTTTCTGTCTTGGTTGCCTTTGTCGAGATTCACGAATATCTTTTGATATCCTCTTTTGCTTCTTATCTCGTTTTTCTTGATTATAATCATTTGGAACATGAATAAGAGAGGATACGGAAACAGTAGAAGATTGTTGTGCATATTTGCTTTTAGAATGGAACTGGTCTCTATTTGCACATGTCGATATGGGCAATGGTGTTTGTTCCCCGCTTTTTGCTTCCTGTAAAGCATTATCATAAGAAGAATAGGAAAACTGGGTTTCCACAGGAACAGGAATATTTCCAACGATAGATGAAGAATACCAAACAGGTAAAATGGGACAAGAATAACCATCTGGGTATCTCAATAAGTAGTCATATTCTTGAAACTGCGCTTTTTCCTTCAACGGCTGCCAACAAAACATTCCATCATGAGTAAACGAGCAAATAGAAATGAGCTGTTTCGTCATGAAAGGAAACATTTGTAAAATGCGATGTTGAGCAGCTTTGGCATGCCATTGACTAGGAAATACCAAATTCCAATTGCCAGCAGCATCAAAACATCCAAATAACAAACAATTCCATAAGCCACAATATATCAAATTGGACTCGATGGACTCCCAAATACGACTCTCCATCATTCGTAACTTTACACACTGATGACTACTAATATAGTTATGGCTATCCACTCTTCTTATCGTCATTTGTTGTTCATTCAGTTGTACTGTGTTTGCATACTCAACGATAGCTTGTTGTATAAGGTCCATATCCTGAGTCAATTGCACCATTTTGGGAAAGAAAGCAATAATAGAAAGTGGAACGGCACCAAAAAGATCCATTTTTTGCAGCAAAAAGTAATCTTTAAACAAATTGGTATCACTGAAATACCATTCTACTTGTTGGACGATGGCTCTTTTGAGATCAATAGAGTCTATTACTGTCAGAACACAACCCCATTCGATTCCATATCGAATAACATACCTTGCGTGGTCACCACCCAATCCAAACCTTGTTTCATACGAAATAGACTGAAAAATTTCCAATATTAACTTATGATTGACTAGAAAGTTTGGTGATTTTGATTTCCGGTCAAAAACTACCCAACTACAAACACTTGCTTCTACTCGCACCACTTGGAAGCTATCTAAAACAAAACACCAATGGATCTCAAGTGTCCACTACACTGTTACAATATTTGAATGCTATTTTATTTCAACAATATTCACTTGTTAGAAAATGTCTTCGTATGTGTTTTGGTTACAAAGCCAAAACATTCTCGACGAAGAAATCCATTTCCAATCGATCATTGGCCGATTGGGATTTCTTCGTTTCTGGAAAAGCCCTAAGTAGAAAATGATAAACACTCTTATTCAAATATCTTATACAAGTAGAAAGTTGTTTTCGAATGTACAAAATTTTAGAGACAGAGCTGAGTAGAGTATTTGATATCGGAAATATTCAAGTAGTATATTTATCATCGGGTGGTCGTCAAACATGGGAGACGAGGTTTCACAACATGCAAATGCTTTTTATTTGGCAAATGGGAAATATTCTGTACAACTTCTTTGAAAGTCAAGAGTGGAACGCATAAAAGTTGTATTGAGAACAAGAGGAAAAGTATAATACACAATATTCAAGTTTCGAGTAAGTAAAGACCATCGTTGGTTCCACCTAACCATGAAAAGTTCCACAGAAGAAAGTGAATCGAGTGCGTTGACTTGTGCTGAATAGTTATTGGTATATACTCACAGTATGAAGACTCCACTTCAGTCCTCCATATTTCTTTTCTGTCAATGATATTCGACTTGAATGTTAACATAAATTATGTGCTACTCAATAACTAATTGTATTCAACTGCTGTTCAAGACTTGACAAGACTAGTATCTTCCCATTGGATGCCAATTCAATATATATATATATAATGGACCACCCATTGGGAGAGCCACAATTGTAAGGATGCTAAAGTAGATATATCATTAACAACTTGGAATAGAAACATAGTTGTATTTGATGAAAAATCATTTAAAATGTAACAGCACAATTAATCTCGTTGAATAGACAACTCTCGAAAAGTCAACACCGCTTTATGAACTCTGAAACAACTTTATCTATATTGTGGATACAAAAGGAAAATAAGAATTTTTCTTGAGCTCCCATCAAGTCAATAATTTCCATTATTCTTTCTTAGGAATCGTTAGCAACAGAACACAAGGAATAGTAATAAAAATATGCCAACTCATTTTCCACCTCAATTCTTTACCTAGTTGATAAGGATGGACTCTTCGAATATGGTCTCCATTAGCCAAATACAAGTTTCCAAAGAAAGCAAGTAATAGAGTAAGTAATCCTATCCAATGAGAAGAACGAACATGAGAAGCTATAAGACTCTTTGAGATATATCTCTTCAAAACGTGTAAATGTAGTAACCAAGTAGTCAAGAGAAACCAAAAGTTGTTCATATGAGGCACAAAGTATATCGATACAGTTGAAAATATTTCAATGCTTCGGATACAAATGGCGCCAAAACCTTTCCCATATGAAAAAGAATCGACACAACAATGCATACCATAAAGAGAAGACACCATCAACAACTAGAATACTATTTAGTTGTCCATAAACTAAAACATCCTTCTTACTGCCAACTGCCATGATAGAGGTCTGAGGTCGTCTAAAAAGGATTGATATAGTATACAAAGATAGATAGGCTCACTTATATACAATAGATAGACTATATAAGGAAAGAGAGGAATGAATGGCTTACAAAGCATTTGGGAAAGTACAATTCATCTCTGAAGATATTCTCTGCAAGTGTTGTATTGAAGAATACTCATGTCGATATCTTTTTCCAATTGCTATTCTATATTTGTGAAGCGAAAGAGTATAAGAAGGAAATGTTGTTGTTCTCCAAAGGGCAAATATTATTGTTGTGGTGGGAAAGACTATCATCAAGCAGATGACTGGGTAACTCGTCTACAATGGAAAGTGGATATGAATAATAAGAATAATCAATTGGAAAGGCTAAGCGAATCAGTTATATCACCACCTAAAATATTGATATTATATGGTTCCTTAAGACAAGGTTCATTATCCAAAGCCCTAGCTTATGAAGCAGCTCGAATACTCAATCAGTTGGGTGCTGATATTCGTATCTATCACCCAGAGTCTTTACCTATACAGGATCCTCAATATGAGACTCATCCAAAAGTACAAGAATTTATTCAACTTTACAATTGGTCACAAGGTCAAATATGGTGTTCACCTGTACATCACGGAAGTATAAGCAGTGTATTGAAGAATCAATTGGATTGGTATACATTTCCTCCAAATGGAAGAACAGTTGCATTTTGTCAAGTACAAGGAGGCCAACTATCTGGTGCAGCAATTCATCATATGTTTACTATTGCACTTTCATTGAACATGATAATTGCCCCTTGTTATTTGATTGTGCCTGAAGCCTTTCGAGAGTTTTCCAATGATGGTAGAATGAAACCCAGTCATTATAGAGAGAAACTAGTTGAAGTAATGGAAGCCTTGTACAAATTGACTTTGATAACTAGCCAACGATCACTTTTGATGGAGTCTCAATTGGAATATTTGACATAAACCAATGGCATTCCGTTGGATATATATATTTTATTGATCAACATGTTTAGGCACCTCCAGAAGCAGCTTTGGCTGCAGCAGCTGCCATTGCCTTTCCTCCTCTCAATCGACCTGTTCTTCTTGCTGCAATTAAACCCACTTTTTGTCCAGGTGGAGCATCTCTTCTTACAGTGGAAGGATGTCCAATATGTTGATGATTACCACCACCGTGAGGATGATCTACTGGATTCATTGCAACTCCCCGTACACGAGGCCAACAATTCTTCTTAGCTTTGTATTTGTGATAAGCTCTTCCAGCTTTCAAGATGGGTTTATCAGTTCGACCACCTCCAGCTATCATTCCTATCATGGCACGACAATTGGAAGGAACAATCTTTCTAGCTCCCGAAGGTAATCGAATGCGAGTTTTATTTCCTTCCAATTGATTGATGACTGTTACATAATCACCCGAACAACGACCCAATTTGCCTCTATCACCAACTTTACCTTCGACATTGCATACTACAGTTCCTTCTGGTAGGGAACCAAGAGGAATAACATTACCTATGGTCAATTGGGCTATAATATTCCATAATACAACATAAGATAAGTTTCTATATTAGTATTCTATTCACTACCTTTTTTTCCACAATAAACAGATTGGCCTGAATATAAACCTTCTGCTGCAATAAAAGTCTCAACTCTTCTTTTATATCTATATGGATCACGAAATTCAACTCGAGCCAAAGGAGCTCCTCTTCCAGGGTCGTGTATGATTTCCCTTACGACGCCTCGAATATATCCGTGTCGTTCGGCATAATCGAGAGCTCTGAATCGAGCTGCACCTTTTCGTTTCGCTACGTGAGCACGAAATACACTACCAGCTCCTTTGCGTTGACCTATTCAATTTAAGTATACCATTTTCAAGTTGTTGATGTCTCTTCTTACCTCGAATCACTCGACCCATCTTTTCAACGACGACGTAACAATTCAATAATACAAATGAAGATGAATAATAATAATCATATTACATCATGTGGAGTGGGATTTGGAAGACTTTGGAGTCGATTCCTCTAGTCAATAATAGTAAAGTAGTTTCAAGTATTCTTACTCCTTGGAAAAGATGGTTTCATTATTCAACTCAGTTGGGTAGAGCAGCAGAACCTTCTTCTACAGAAAATAAACCTCCCAAACCTGACCATTTGGTGTCCGTGTTCATCAACGGAGAAGAACATTGGGTACCTAAAGGTTCCACTATTATTCAAGCTTGTGAGTTTTCAGGAGTAGAGATACCTCGATTCTGTTATCACGAACGTCTTTCTATTGCTGGTAATTGTCGCATGTGTTTGGTGGAGATTGAAAAGTCTCCCAAATTGGCTGCTTCTTGTGCTATGCCCGTAATGGAAGGAATGCGTGTTTTGACCCACTCTCCTCGAGTTCGAAAAGCAAGAGAAGGAGTATTGGAGTTTTTATTACTGAATCACCCTTTGGATTGTCCTATATGTGATCAAGGTGGAGAATGTGACTTGCAAGACCAAGCAATGGTATTTGGTTCGGATAGAGGAAGATTTTTTGAATATAAGAGAGCTGTGGAAGATAAATATTGTGGTCCTTTGATCAAAACTATTATGACCAGATGTATTCATTGTACTCGATGTGTAAGGTTTGCAACTGAAGTGGCTGGAGTACCTGATTTGGGAACGACAGGACGTGGAAGAGATACAGAAATAAATACTTATATTGAAAAAGTATTTCGTTCAGAGTTATCAGGAAATGTGATTGACTTGTGTCCTGTGGGTGCTTTGACTTGTAAAGAATATTCTTTTGGTTCATATAATAAATAATCAAAAAAGAACAAGTTGTTTATCCAACACGTAAAATACCTGCAGCAATGAGTTTCTGAATTTTGGCTGCCATTCCCTTCATATAATAATAATAATAATAATAACAATTCAGTATTCTTCAATGGAAATGAGTCTTCTACTTACGGGACTCGACATGGCTTTCTGTATACAACTCGGGTCTGATTGAGCTTCTTGTAATACCTAAAATAGATATGAGCCATATAATATTCTTTCATTACTTACAAATACTTACATTTTGTAAAACAGGATCCATCAATATCTTTTGAATGTCGGGATCTGCCATAGCATGTTTGATTTGTTCTTCATCAGGTTTCTCTGAACGTTGTTGTTCTGCAATAGCACTTAGCGTTTTCTGTAACCCTTCTTTCAATTCTGTATTATTAGGATCCACTTGTAATCCTTTTTGATAGGCATCCAAACTCTTATGATATTCTTTCATATAGAAATGAATGGCACCCTTCCTAGCATAAGCTCTCACAAACTGGGGATCCAATTGCAAACATTTTTCACAATCTGCTAAAGCACTAGGAAACTGTCCCAATTTGGTATAAGTAGCTGCTCTATTGCTATAAGGAATGGGATCCTTTGGATTACGTTTGATGGCTTCCGTATACTTCTGTAAGGCTTCTGGAAATTGGCCTTGTTTGTACAAACTATTTCCTTCTTCTTTAGCCACTTTGGATAACTCAGGATCCATATAAGCCTCTTCTTCCCATTTCTTCTTTTGTTTCTTCAATTCATTGCATTTGGATTGAATCTTATCGTCGTGATATTCCAAAAGAGACTTTTCATAACACTCTATAGCTTTATCGTAATCTTGTTTCTTTGCATAGGCATTTCCTAAGAAATGGTAATTCTATTATCCTAAACACACAAGTGAAGTATTACTTACCCATTCTAGAATAGGCTCTCGCTATTATCTTATAATCGGTACGTAAATTGTATTCTATATTCCAATCAATTGCTTTTTGACAGTCTTCCATACATCTCTCACATTCACCCATTTCCAAATAAGCAGCAGCCCTAAAACAAAAATAAATAAATTTATATATATATTATTCATAATACATCCAATTCAAGTTACTTTACCTATTAGTAAGGAGAGATATGTTCCAAGGATCCAATTCTATTGCTTTGTTATAATGTTCGATAGCAACTTGGAATTGCTTCTTCTTATAATATTCATTGCCTAATTCCTTTTCTTTCAATGCTTGTTGCTTTTGGAGACTTTCTTCTGATGGATTGTTATACTCTTGTTGAGACATTTCCTTATCGCAACTATTATTTTCATTCATCTTTGCATCTTCATCGTTATTATTATTATTATCATCATTATTTTGGGAAGCACTAGAACTGGATTCTTGTTGGAATGGACTATTATCAAACCTCATTCCAGTTAACACACTCAATACTTCCATGACACGAGGATCTTGTAAATATTTTCCTAAATACAATAATAGGTTTAGAATATCCTTTTCTCTCTCATAATCTTTCTTACCTATAGCTGATGGATTTTGTTGCATTTCTTTTAGGATTTGCATAAAGGAGGGATCCTGTAATAACTTTCTAGTATTGGGATTCATTGCCAATTGAGCCAAAGTCTCAGGTCCAAATAAACCACTCTTAGAGTTTTGGTTGGAAGAACAGTTTATAGTTTGTTGTTTGGCTTCCCTTAGTGCTTCGTTATGGGGTTCTATCTGCAAGCCTTGTTCATAAGCTGCTATGGCTTCTTCATATTGTCCTAAACCATATAAAGCAGCACCTTTACGAGAATATCCCTAAACACTCTCAAGTTAACTATACAAAATAATACTATCTATATACAATTCTTGAGTACCTTTGCCCAATCTGGTTTCCTTTGAATACAACTATTGGCATCTTCTAAAGCTTCACGATATTTCCCAAGACTAGCATAAGCTGCTGACCGATTGGAATAGAGCACATGATTATCTGGATCATATTGAATCGCTTCCTATAATAAAAAAAAGAGACTCGTTGTTTAGTCCATTCTGGAATACTTTCCCTATGGATTCCTTACTGAAAAGGCTTCCACTGCTTTTTCAAATTCTTTTGCAGAAAAAGCTGCATTACCTCTATTTTTAGCTTCAATAGCCTAATTTTCTTTTACAATGGCTTTCCAAGTTCAAAAGGAAACATCATACCTTTGTATCTTGTGCCATATTCTTTACACAATGACCAACAACACCAATCCTCCCCCAGAATCAAGTTGCTACTAGAAACTTCTTTATATATCATAACAACAACATATTTTATTCAACTCTACAACTATTCCAATCAAGCTACTTTCACATTCGAATTATTACGTTTCTTTTCCAAGTCCTTGATAGCTGCTTTAATGGCATCTTCAGCCAACATACTACAGTGCAGTTTCACAGGTGGTAACTTCAACTCTTCTGCAATCTCCCTATTCCTAATTTGACCAGCTTCATCCAACGTCTTTCCTTTTATCAATTCCGTGGCATAAGAAGATGACGCTATGGCAGAACCACAACCGAAAGTTTTGAACCGACTTTCCACAATCTTTCCCGTTTCATCCACTCTTATTTGTAACTTCATAACATCTCCACAAGCTGGTGCACCAACCAACCCTGTTCCAACATATTTATCATTCTTATCTAAGGAACCTACATTTCTATCCAACAACACCCTTTCAACCCTTCCTTCCTTTCTCTCTCTTTCTCTCTCTTACCTTGGGTTTTCATAGTGGTCAACTACCTTTTCATGATATTGTCTCTTTACAATGGACTGAGTTTCTATGGTTTTAGGAATACGACTCAACTGAAAAGCTATTCGAGATAATAAGGAATAAGACGACATTCTTTCACAATTCAACAATTCTCTTTTCATTCGTTGATTTCCTTCCTTTTGGAATGACTCGACTAGACCATCATTCTCAGCATTCCTCCTCCTCTTCACATCTTATGATTATTCCTCAACACAAGATACAAAGTATGGTATTGAGTTGGTTGGAAGAAGATATTCCTAGTTTTGACTGGGGTGCTCAAGCTGTTGGAGACAGAATCACATCCGCTACACTTTATATCAAGTCCAAAGTAAGTACACCAAAAAGACTTTATTGAAAATAGACCTATTTCCTTCTTTAGGGTTTATTAGCAGGTAAGCCATTCTTTGATGCCATCTTCCAACAGTTGGATTGTACTGTGCACTGGTATGATGGAGAAGAAGAGTCTGCAATAGATGATGGACAGTGGTTTGATCCCCAGTCTCAAGTGGATGGACGCAATATGTTAGCTATAGCAAGAATACAAGGCCCAGCTTGTCAAATATTACGTGGAGAACGAACAGCTTTGAATGTATTGGCACGTTGTAGTGGTATAGCTACGAGAGCTTTTCAATTGACAACTTTGGCTCAACAACATAATTGGCAAGGTTGTATATCAGGAACTAGAAAAACAACTCCCGCAAGTATTTCTCTTTTGATCCATCAATAGATATATTTATATTCATTGGGGTAAAATTGTATTAGGGTTTTCGGTTGGTAGAGAAATATGCCATGTTAGTAGGTGGAGTGGATACTCATCGAATGGATTTATCTTCGATGGTTATGTTGAAAGATAATCACATTTGGAGTTGTGGAAGTATTGCACAAGCTATTCAACAAGTACAACGTGTAGCAGGATTTTCACTCAAAGTGGAAGTAGAATGTCAAAGTTTTTCCGATGCCTGTCAAGTATGTTTTTGCAATATCTTTCTGAATGGATTATGAATAATAATAATAATAATAGGCAGCTGAAAAAGGTGCCGATATAGTTATGTTGGATAATATGAATCCCATACAAGCTAAACAAGTTGCCAATGCTTTGAGACAACTCTATCCATCTGTATTGATTGAATGTAGTGGTGGTATTCGAGAAGATAATGTTGCAGATTATTTTTCATCAGATATAGATATTCTTAGTCTCAGTTTATCTCAACACTGTGAAGTTATCGACTTTTCTTTAAAAGTGGAAAATAAGCACAATTCCATCTGAAATCTCATTTCCATAAAAAACAGAGAAGAATGAACAAGTTGACCATTTCGTCCGTTGACTTTACAGGAAAAAGAGTGGTTTGTAGAGTGGACTTTAATGTTCCGTTGGATAAACAAGTAAGTTATCGATAAAATAGTAGATTTTGAATAACTATTTGTAAATAGACAGGCGCTATAACCAATGGCCAACGTGTGGATGCAACGCTTCCCACTATAAAATATATTCTAGAAAAGGGAGCTAAAAGTATCGTTCTTCTTTCACATTTGGGTAGACCAGATGGCAAAGTGGATAAGAAATATTCCTTGAAACCAGTTGCTGAATATTTACAACACAAATTGGGGAAACCAGTTACTTTTTTGGAAGACTGTGTTGGACCTCAAGTGGAACAAGCTTGTAAAGATCCTTCTCCAGGTTCCATATTTTTATGTGAAAATTTACGTTTTCATATAGAAGAGGAAGGAAAAGGAGTGGACGAAAAAGGAAATAAAGTAAAGGCGACACCTGAACAAATCCAATCATTCCGTGCCAGTCTTACCAAGTTGGGTGATATTTATGTAAACGATGCTTTTGGAACAGCACATCGTGCACACTCCAGTATGGTGGGTATTCAGTTGGATATTCGAGCAGCAGGCTTTTTGATGCAAAAGGAATTGGAATATTTTCATAAAGCGTTGGAAAATCCAAAGAGACCTTATTTAGCTATCTTGGGAGGAGCCAAAGTATCAGATAAGATTCAACTCATTCAAAACTTGTTACATAAAGTGGATGAAATGATTATCGGAGGTGGTATGTGTTATACTTTTCTAAAAGTATTGCATTCCATGAACATCGGAGACTCCATCTATGATGAGCCAGGATCCCATTTGGTCGATTCTATTATGAAAGAAGCCAAAGATAGAAATGTCAAGATACATTTTCCAGTAGACTTTGTTGTAGCTGATCGTTTTGCTCCCGATGCACATACTGAGATTCGTACAAGAGAACAAGGCATTCCAGAGCATATGCAAGGATTGGATTGTGGACCACAAAGTAGAACTCAATTTTCACAAGTAGTCCAAAGTTGTAAGACTATAGTATGGAATGGACCTTTAGGCGTGTTTGAAATGGATATATTTGCACAAGGCACTCGTGAAGTGATGGAAGCTGTTGCTCATGCTACCAGTAGTTTGGGAGCTACAAGTATTATTGGAGGTGGGGATACTGCAACTGCTGCTGCCAAGTTTGGATGGGAAGAAAAGATGAGTCATGTGAGTACTGGAGGAGGTGCAAGTTTGGAACTTTTGGAAGGAAAAGTATTGCCTGGAGTGGAATTTCTAAGCCGAGTGGAATCGAATTAGTGTTTGTGTCATGTCTTTTGTATTGGGTGAGAATAAAGAAGTGATCACCATTTCTTCTAAAGGTTATGGAGTTACAACTCGTTCTTATATGGAAGGTCAACACTCTCGACACTCTTCTTGGTTATTGATTTTGCAGGTAATAAAAAGTTGACTTGAGACCAACTTTACACAAAGCAGATTGCTCTAGGGACACTTGTACTTTACACAAACTCAAGGCTCAGTGGAACAACGTTTGAAGAATTACACAACAGCTGTATATGAAGCTTTACAATGGGCACAAGTAGAAGGAGATGAAATAATGATCGAGTCACTTTCCTATGCTTGGCAAGTTTGGAAACTGTTGGAGACCGTGTTGTGTGTTTCTGGTATGTTGTGAACTTTTGGTTGTTTTTCTTATATATAAAATATTTATATATATATAAATATAAATATAGAAACGGACAAGGGACTTCTCAAAAGACTACAAAGTTGGTTGTGGATAACTCAAAATGACTTGTTACAAAGTGTAGAAAATTGTCAGTTGGCAATAGAAGAAAACGGTAAATGTGATGCTAACAACATACGAATTCTTAAACTTTGTTATAGATGAAGAAACTTTATGGAAAATGGTATATCGATTGGCAGCTATCGGTGATTACACCAGAGCAATCGATTTGATCTATCAATGGCAAGGATATGACGAACATAAAGTAGCTCGTTTATTTTTAAATGACTCGACGATGGACCTTATGGAAATATCTCCGTTATTGATTGCAGCTGCAGCATTATTTGAAGCTCCCGATTGGGATGATTCAAGACAAGAAGATTGGAAACAATGGCAAGGCAAAATACATCATCTCATGAAAATGAGACCCATTCAAGACTCATTATATACATTATTAGAGGCAAGTGTTGTTTCTATTATGTTATTATTGGATGATGAATGGAATATTAGATATTGATTGGAAAAGATATCCAAGTTGTAGCAAATGTGGTAGTGAATTGGCATGAAATGTTATTAGCAGTTGTTATTTATGTGTTTTCACCTTTTGAAGAATATGGCAAGTTGTTTCTATATCTAATCATTTTATTCTATGCTCACTTTCTTTTGTTATGCATATATATATATATATATATATATATAGCATGGGAAAGAATTATTCCTATCGTCAACCAATATTATACATTACCAACCCAATTGCATTCGTTGATTGCCATATTAAAAGGCAATTATACCGAATTGATTGCAGATGTTGTACATTTGAAAAGTTTTTGGCACGCCGCTCATCTTTCAGGTAAGAATAGAAGAAAGTAGAAAAAGAATGGCTGAGAGATAATGTACTATGATTAGATTTATTAAGTCAATGGAAAGACCCTGAAATTGTTGTATATGATAAGGAAGATATTCGAAAGTATTATATATTGGAATATGTTGGTAGTTTGCCTATTCATCACGTTGGTATATTATCTATCATAAGAGATTATTGTCGAGCGTGGTAAGTTATTTCTTTTTACAAAGTGCATGAAACGTTGATATGTTTTGTGTAGTGGACTAGAAGGTTGGAGTTGGTTTGAACAAAGAGTGGTGTATTCATTGCCTTTGGATAGTTGTGATTGGGATACGTTGGAAGATGGCTTATTGGATGATTATCCCAACGATGGTCAGCAGTTTCAGATTGCTCGCTTACAGAGTTTAGTGGACCATATACGAATGGTGAGAAATAGTCTCCAAATGAACATTTCAAAAAATGCTGATTGAAGTGTAGAACAGGCAAAGTCGCTATTTCGATTCCTTGTATGGCTATTGTCGACTCGGTAGAATAGATAAGATTCAACAATATTTAGATAATCCAATAGATATGGAAAAAGCCATGGAAGAACAGAGTAGGAACCAAGTGGTCCATATTTTGCAATCGATATTTTATTTGATGAAAGCTTCCAATGCTTCCTTGTTGGATACCGAGTTTTCTTATTTCATCCAATGGCTACAATTGGCACAATGTGTGCAACACAATGATATACAACATGCTATAGAGTACTTTGTAAGTTGACCTATTCCTGTCTTGGTAATCCTATGAAGTTATTGAGTTAGGCTTCTATGATTGCATGTTGTGCAATGGGCACCAAACATATTCGCATGGTTGCATACGGTTGGCAAATGATTCAATGGATTTTCAACAAAGACAGTCGTGTTGAAATATCTTGGAATCATTGGATGGATATCTTTGCTGGTTTGCAAAATATGAAAACATCGCTTGGTTATCAGAATATTTCAGCAAAGGAAGAAGAATGTTGGACATCTATAGAAAAGCAACTACTCCAATGGTTTACCATGAGTCAATAAGGCAAGACACTTGTCCGTTAAATAACTGGAAGTAGTTACCAAACAACGACGTAAAATATGTCGATATTCAAGACAAATCGACAAATGTTGTTGACAAAGATCGTAGAGTAATTTGATCCATTTAGGAGAAAGTTCGACAAAAGGTGCGTTAGCTTCCAATCTTCCAATGAGAATGAAAATGATGTTGGAGTCGTTCACTTGAAAAAGCCATTGTTCTAATAAAACCAAAATGGACTCATTCCAAGGTTGGATATTTTTTGTCAACCAATGTTTCATGGTATCTTGGATAAGATAGGAAGAAAAAGCATTTTGTGTCACTTTTGCTATGACTTCCACTTGAGGAGCTTCCAATGCATTATGCTTGCATAACAAGGGCAATACGAAATGTTGTTGAATCAATAGTGGCCATTTCTTGGCCCATTCAATGAACATTAATAATACTTGTCGCGATGAACCCATTCTCAAGCGAACAACAAAAGGAACAAATAAATATGAAATAACCGCAACGAGATGAGCAGTAGAATAGGTGTTCTCGCTTTCTCTCCATTCCACATAGGAATGAAATATTTCATTGCCAATGACACATATCCATGCTCCATCGTCACTACAATTCATGCTGCCTCTATCTATCATAGGATGATCAAACCAGTCCTTCCAATAAGTTATCAGTTGGTCCAGAGAAGTAGTTTTCAATACTTGTATAATCTTTTCTGAAAAATCCGAAGAAAGAGAAGCGCTTTTCATAGACTTTACAATAAAATACCAAGGATGTTCCTTTCTTTTGCGCTTGTTGGTCGATAACTTGACGACGCAAGTTGTCTCGGATATATCATTTTCATGTGAGTTGTCGTTGGTTGGTTTCCATGAATTTGAGTCCAACGAACTAGACTCCATGTGTAGACTCCAAGAATCTTGGATAATAGATTGCCCCAATCGATGCTCAAAATAACCTCTTTGTTCCCACATACTGCGTTCCCATATCCAACGTACCAATTCTTGAACACTGGAGTCGCGAGGCTGAATCAACTGTAAGAAACGTAATCGTGTTTGAGGAGAAATATGTTCGTATTGTAGAAGCAGAGAATTCAAAATTTGGCACTGAGTCGAGTCAGATAATAGGTCAAAACAACTTCTTATTCGTTGGTTAACAGCGTAAGGTATGTCCACATAGGTAGGTTTCAACAACGACTCTAGAACACTGTTGCCAACTCGCCAAGCCTTTGAGCCATATTTTCGCAGCTGTTTAGTTGTATGTTGCTGTACAAACATCTAATGCAAAATACTTGTGGTAGAATGAAATCACCAACCACATTCTTTTCATAGGAATGGCGCTTTTCGATCCATTTTTCTTTTTATCTGAAGAAAGAATTTGGCGCCAAATTTGGGGGAGACGCCTATTTTTTTTTAAACCCATTTGCCCATTTGGGGGTTTATTGACAACATGCATTAGTTGTAATATACAAATGATTGTCTACATCCAAAGATAGTACCAGCTTATCATGTGATATTCTTCAATGTACCAAAAAAGGCCAAAGAATAGTCGCCCATGTTGCTATTCCGAAAAACTAGCATGATTTGATACCAGTCGTGAACCGTTCGATGTTTCATCATTTTCTAAAATATAAACTCGCAATATGTATACCAAAGAGGCGCTTATCATCGCACTCAAACCTCCTAATAATAGAACAACGCTTACATCACCTATCATTATTATTCAATACACAATCCAATATTAACACAAAACATATCACTTCACCAACCTGTCTTTTTTAGTATTCTTGGAGACCCTAAAGAAACCAATAGCTGAGGTCCAGATTGGCTCAGATTAAAAAAAGTAGAATACAGTCCGATTCGATTAGGATCTACTCGATAGACTGCAGTTCCCATCAGAGCCCAACTAGTATATGTTACATACGAAATAGAAGAAATAATCAATACAACTTACGGAATAGTCATCGTACTAGACCAAGGTATACCAAACAGTGCAAGAATACTCAAAGTCAGTACTTTCAATGATAAGGAAGGAGACCGTTCCTGAGAAGGCCCTCTTATAAAGAAAGGAACTACCAAGCAAAATGCTTCTACTAATTGTGAAAAACAATACATGAATCCCATTCCATACTTTTCTATAAGACGTGGAAGAATGGTCGAATATCCCATTGCTACTGCAGCATCCAAACTCAACCCAAGATTGCCCAAACGTACTCCTTCATCATATGCTGCGAAAATCTAAGAAAACATTTTTCATAAACCGATAAGATAAAATACCTTGAAGTTGTGGACTGTTTAAAGGAAAAGCACCATTACCATTATATACATTTCGACCAACCTGATAAGCATCCTTCAATCATAATCAAGTCAAAGTTTCTTCTATCTTACCCATACACTGGCATAAACAAATACTGTAAAGAAGCCATACCAAGTAAATAATTGCACAATAAAGACTCTCCAAAATGGACGAGGTGCATTCACAAGTAATTTAAGGATGCCTTGGTCCGAATGAAATCTTTGAGCAAATGATTCACTACGACTCAAAACTCCAACTGGAGTTTCATGAACATAATAACAACACAAAGAAACCGTAATTATTAAAATAACAGCAGCAAGAGAAAATAAGGCTTGAGAATCGGAGACAAAAAAAGGTAACATAAAACTGAGCTGCAAAGATCCCATTGCAGTCCCAACCAAGTTTCCTACTCCAGTCATCATCGCCTAATCATGAGAAACAAAATTCAACATTCTCCAATAAACATGACTTACAAATAAGGCATTGCCTTCTGCTTGTTGTTCTTCAGGAACAATATCTGTTAAAAGTGCTCTTAAGGGAGCCTAAAAATATAAATTAGACTCAACGAAATCTTGGAAGGATTCGTATCTCATACCTGAATCGCCTGAATACTAAAATCAAGCAAGAAAAAAGCGCTGATGGCAATAGCTAATCCAACAGGTTGAGAGTCGACACTGTCTCCAAACAGATATCCGATAACATCGGCATTACTAAGGAAAAGTTAATGAAAAAGAAAAACAATGACCCGGTCAAAACTAAAAACTTGCCCTAATAAACTCAACGCCAATGAAGTAAAAACTGTTCCAGCAACGAGAAAAGGTCTTCTTCTTCCAAACGGATGTTGGCAAGAGTCTGAAAGAATGCCAATGATAGGTTGAACAATAATACCAGAAAGTGGGCCAGCCAACCAAGCCAAAGAAACAAGTTCTCATAACAACTTGGCTTCAAACGATATATAATAGAAACTATATAAACTTACCTGTTGGTAAACCTAATTTTTCCAGAGTAGGACTGCCATGTCCAATCTGAACTGCGTAACAACACTGAATACCCGCCATAGCCAAAGTTAGCATAATCAAGCGAAATTTGTCTACTGGTTCACGTGCTCTTTTCCTTTCCTCATCACTTGACTCATATCCTCTATGCACAAATGGCTCTTCTTCAAAAAGAGTAGAAATGGAAGACCGCTTTCCGAATAGCAGTCTTGGACTATAATTGGTCAGTATAAGTTTGTCACCCTTTCGATGCAAAATGAGGTGGTCTAACTCTGTTGCTGAATACGCTCTTCTTGGTGTTGCAAGAGAGTGCGAAAAGGTTCCATTCGACTCAGAAATGGTGCGTTGCTTTGAGCTATTACTGCTGGACTCCTCTTCCGACATAAGGTGGAAGAAGGCTCTCTCGTTAATTTTGATTCTTAAAGGAATGGCAATTACGTTTGTCATCGTCAGTCCTCAAGATCAACTCCTTTATGAAGCAACTTTTCCTCCAGTAAGCCAGGTAAGAAAGTTCTTTAAAAACAGTTTTTGAGCTCAATAAATACCTAAAAGACTGATGAAACGGCTCATCTACGGGAGTTTATTTTGTTCGCTTCCTTGGACATTCTAGAACAAGTTGTATGGTCCACTCGAGACTTTTATTTAAAAGCTATCGATCGTTTCAACGACCAAATTATTTATGGCTTAGTGACAGCCAGTTGTAAGGATTGTAGTCCAATTTGTTAAGATCAAATACTTACCATGAAACAGCTGTTAGGCTGCTTCTCGTAAGCGATGGGAAAAGTGAGGAAGCAGTGAAAAATTTCCTTCAAGAAGCTTATGAATTGTATGTCAAGGTAAGAAGCCCAGTTGACCTGAACTTGACGGATTCGGTGATTTCGTTTATTAGTTAGCTTTGAACCCGTTCTTTGAACCGTGTAAACCTATTCTATCGACTTCCTTTCATGAGAGGATTCAAAAACTCGGGAAAAAGTACTTTGTTTAGCAAGGATTAATAATACTCGGGCAGTTTTCGAGTCAAGTGAAAACTTGGCTTTGAATACATCACATATCTACTTGAATACTCTGAGTTGGTTCTCTGTAGTCTTTCAACCCCAAAAAGACAATGTTTTCGGCCCCGATGGTTGTACATACACCAGACGCAGACTGATGAATATATATACATATATATATTTATCATAAATATTCTTGCTCGGAATATTTTCATACTCTACGCAATTTCTTCGTATCTAATAAATATTATTATTTTGAGACTTTGCTCTCATTTCCAGTTGTTTGTTCTGAGTTCTGTTTTGGGGAAACTGGAACTCCCATAGCCTATCCAATTGTTATTAGCATAGAAATAAAATGAGATAAATAACTGTCTTACGGCTCGTTGACTAGACCTCACTGACGGTGGAAAAGAAACAGGACCGAGATAGGGAGATGCGTCATTACCAGGAACCCAATCATTGGGTGGAGATCTTGGTTGAAATCCTCCTATAACTGGACTTCCAACTGCTGCTGACGGTATAGGGAAATTGGGTACATAGTGTGCTGGATTCAACATTCCATGATATGCTGTTGCATAATAAAACTATCCACAATATCGTCATGTAACGTTCTCTCTCTTTTTCTTTTTCTAAAAGGCTTACCTGTTGACCAGGTCCATAGTAATATGGCACATTCATTGTTTGAGGAATATTTGGCATGGGATACGTATTCATGGGCACTGTAAACGATGGAGCCTTTAAAGATGGTCATTACCCACTCCGTAATTTCGATTTGCAAAACTTACCATATTACGACCCATCATTGGAGGTGAGGTGACATTGGGAGGTATTGCGAAACCTGACTTGGCATCATATCCAACTGTCATATTATAAGGAACAAATGTAGGTGAGCCTTCAAATGGCGCAGAAACGGAATATGAACCATAAGGATAATTCACTGACTGATAACTCATGCGCATATTATTTAAAGAAGATGCCTCCTCTTCTTCAGGAGTCGCGGTTGGTGCTTCAACTCCTTCCGTATGCATGTTAGATTTGGCAACTTCATTGGTTGAAAGTGAAACAAATTCTTGTGCAAGAGTTGAATCTTCATGCATGGATGTAAAACTATGCTCACTTCCGGTGTTGGGTGCATGATAAATAAATCCTTGACCTGGTCGAAACTCTGCGGCATGAACATTGAGCCGTGAGGTAGTCGGTAACTTTTCCGACTCGTTAGAGTTTTCAAAAACTCTATTATCCTTAACATTCTTTGGTAGTTGAAATATTGCACTGTCTTCATGAATTGATCTCCCATCATTAATACGCTCTTCATATTCATTATTCTCATTTTTGGACACTGAAGAGCTTTTGACTTTTTTATCCATCTCTTCCTTGAATCTGCGGAATTCTTCCGTCGTTCTTTGCCGAAAATCTGACACATATGAGGACTCCGCAGGAGTTATCGAGTCTGAGTCTCCATTCAACTCCTCTTTCACTACAGACATGGATGACTTTGTAGATTTTTTCTCATAAGACTTTTGATTGCTCTCCACGGCATCATTTTCTCGGACGACAGCACCATAAAGTAACTCCTCATCATAATCTCTTTCTAGCTCCTGTCCTCTCTCTTCCTTCAAATGGATGTTCGTCGTTTCTGCCCTTCGAATTTGCTGAGCCAATTCTTCAGCTTTTCGTAACTTTGCATCGAAGTCTGGGGCTGAACGGTCTAGCTTCGTTGTGTAGAGCTCCTCCTTGAAAGTACTTTTGATTCCAAACTTTTCCTTGTTGAGGGCAAATTGGTCCCATTCCGGTACTACAGAAGAATCTAAATCACCAAAAGTAACACCTTGGGAAGCGTCTTCCGGTAAAGAAACTATTTCTTCAAAAGGTTGCAATTCTCTTGCACCTCCAGCACTTGTTGTGCCTGTTCTCGCTGCAATCTCTGCATCAGTGTTCCAGTCGCTATGCGAAGAAAAAGATGCTTTCACACAGTCTTCGTTTTGAAAATCCACGTCTTTCGCAATCAACTGAACAAAGTCCTTGGGTTCAACCACCAAAGTTTCAATCACATTTTTTTTAGTTTTTGTTCTTTCTTCCAGTAAGTGACAATACTTCAAGCATAAACCAAGTTCTTTAGAGGCACCATGAAAAATGCCTCGGAAAACGGAACCACCCTTTACTTCCACCTCTACGTAAGTTCCCAACAAACTACCTAGACAGAATAAAAGTCTTTCGTGGCGAAGTTCAGCCAACGCTGCTTTTTCTTCCTTGCTTCCTGGAGTTAGGCCACCAAGTGTCTTTGACTTTGTACTTTCTGAGTTGGAGCTCATTGTAGAAAGACTACTATAACGACTGCCAATGCTATTTGTCATAGAAAAAATACGTGAGCGCCAAATCCCACTCTAGAAATGCCAAATTGGGAAATTTGCATTTTTTCCAGAGTGGTACATTCGACACCCAAATTTGAGTGCGGGAGACAAAATTTGAACTTGGCTCGTGTATAGGAGATCTTCACCACTCACTTATTTGGTCTTTGAAATAGCCAAAGCAAGGCTTGACTGGACCATCGGATGAATCGTGTCGTAAGATAAATGTTTCCATAGCCATTCAGTTAGTTTGGGAAAACTGGTCTGGTCTCCTTCAACCTGAGAACAGCTTTCCAAAAGCACCGATATCCACTGCAACCAACGTTGTTCTAGTTGATAAATGCCAAGTTTTTGATAAGTTTCTGTATCCATATCGGTTATCCATTGTAACTGTTGTAATAGAAAACTTTCCAAACGAGTCGCAATGGGATTTTCTTCTATCAGTTGCTGATAAACTTGAATATGGTTGTTTTCTTCTTTGGTTTCTGACAAGCTATTCACTTCCTGTTCTTTATGACTCGATATCTCTTTCCTGTTGTTTTGCATGAGGTACAAATTATTTTCAGAGTTTTCTTTGATCCACTGAAGAATCTCCAACGGGGAGTTGTCCTGTTTTTTCAACCATGGTTTGATAGTTCGACAATAGGTCTCATCAGCAGCTCTATATATTGCATCCAAAGGGACGTCCAAATTCCTTAGCAAATCTCTAACTTTGCTCATATACATACTCAAACAAACTTGATAGGCTTTGGTCCAAGATGAACGAGTCGATTCCCACCAACTACCTTTTGAGACCCATTGGGACTTTTCTAAATATTCCAATAAATGATATAGTTTTTTTTCCAAAACCATTTGTATAAGCTGTTGGATTGGCTCCAATTGTTCTGCATACCTATTATAGGGCAAGCATGTTTTGGAATGCTGTCGATCATTTTCTGCACAATCCCTTCCTATGTTTCCCCTATATCAATACAAGCACTATTTGAGGTACTCATAAATGTACATACCAATGCTCTTGGGTGATACAACTGCAGGAGATGGTTGAATCTTTCTACCGGTAACTCGAACCATGGCATGGTTGTTTACTGACTTGCCATGAAGATCTTCTTGAACCTCATCCCAGTTGTGAAGTAAATGATGCAGCTGTTTCATATGAGGCAAACAATGCCAGAACAATCTTTTATCCAACCACCAGCTCTTATGTAAATTGATATAATGAATAGAGTTTCCAAATAACCACTCTTCGATATATGGAAATGTGAAGGGAATGGAATAGCCACTTGGTTTCCACCAAGAAGATATACCACTTAGAGGAATCTGTTCCTCTATGACAGTCAACATCAAAATCCAACCATGAATGTCAACAGACTGATTCCATTCTTGCATCTTTTTAGTCAGGAAACAAGCATAAAAGTCATCTCTCAACCGTTTTATCCATTCAATACACTGTATAAACCATGGCGACTGTGAGATAATGTCATCCACACTAGCAATTGCTAAATAGGGAGTCCATAACATGAATAAGCTTAAAGCGTAACTGAAACGCTTTGGAAGTAATTCCATTGCAGACTGAAGATATGTTAAGCTATTGGTATAAAGCAACCAATAATTGGAAGCAATTGAGTTCAACTTGCTAGACCAGGTATGCTTCGCGGACAAGTTTTCCTTATCAAAATGCAAATTCCTCAAGGAGTACGAAAGAGAGTCGGCTTCATCATGAGTTGTTTCCTATAAAAGTAACATTAGAGAATATTTCAAATCATCCTGGATATTTATATTTACGCACCAAAGATATTCTTTGGAATGTTGTAGTTTCAGTTGCTTTTCTTTGGAAAGAATTCTTTTTATGTCCATAAGAACGTTTAGGAGTTCCTAGCGTTCGATGGTGGCTGGAGTTTCGTATTTCATGAGGCCCTGTTAAAGTCAATAATACTGCCAAGATTTTTGTGGCCAATCTTCCATACAGCACACAGTCAACTATAAACTGTTCTTCATAAAACACGTTGCATTCCTGACTTCCCTCATGAGTAGTCAACTGGTCTACATGCTGAATAATTTTTTCAATCATCAGATGAAGGAGTTGAATCAAACAGTTATTCCACCTAGAGCTATCAGCCATTTCAATCATTTCCATAAAGAATCTTTCTCGACCTCGAAACAAGTATGAATGATCTTGCTCAAAACGATCTTGCCATGGTCGTCTTTGATTTATTGAGGAAGGATTCATTCGACTCTGTAAATGATGTACGCGTTCCAATGAAGTCGCAATTCCCAACTTTTGGATATTTGCTAATGTTTGTTCTTCTCCATGAATACATTCTCGAAATAACATATATAGCCATCTCTTGGTAAAGGCTTCTATGTTATCAGGTAATAACTCTTCAAAAATACTACGGATGACACAGACATCCAATATTCCTGCATTGCCATCACGAATTTCTCCATTCCATTTCCTAAAGCAATAAATCATTCGATCCCAATTCTGCTCCAAGTTAATAAACTTTGGACGATGTGAATAGTGATTGGATGAAAGCATTCCAGAACTATAAATAGTTTCGGAGTCTTCTGAAACAAGTTTCTGCAAAAGAGTGGTCGACTCTTTCCCAACAAAATGATTATAGACTGGTTGAAACGGGTAAACAAAGTCTGTTTCAGTCTTCAAAAATGACAACAAAGCCATGCTTAAATCGCATTCCATTCCATGAGAAATAATAAAAGATAGGCGATTCAGAACATAGCAAGAATATCTTCTTATCATCTCAGGATCGCTAATCATCCAATCCCATACATTACATCTAGTCTCACAGTTTCTACCCACGGGATTATGAGAATAAGACTGAATCGACTTTAATATTCGAACAATACGATAAACTTCTATCAACCAGCGAGACAAGTATCCATGATGAAGCAGACACAAATGGAGCTCTCCAAGAATTCTAATAGCAAATAGTTTGTATTCCTCCCAAGAGAGTGACGCTGAATTGCCTTGGTCGTCTATACAGAAACGAACTACCCTTTCCTGGTCCTATGAAGAAAAAAAAATAAGTTCGGTCAAAATGTGAATATACTCCTTTCCGTCTATCCACTTTCCGCACCTGGTGACTGTCAAAATTGCTTCCTTTTATTCCTTCTAAAAGGTACGATAACACGATGATTTTCTCAAAATACTAAATATTCTTACCTTTTCGAAGCTTATCCTCGACAAACAATAAATAGAAATGATATTTTTCTGCCAAGTGCAGTACAAACTCTTCAGAGTTTCCACTATTGACTTTAGCTCCTATGTTGACCAATTCCTGCCACAAGGTTTCCTGAAGTTGTTGACTTGAAGTATCTTTAAAAGTCTGGAAACTCCAAGTATCCCAACTCTCTCTAAGAAACAAACAAGTTGAACACCCATCTTCACAGAACATGAACAATTTAAATCTAAGCGCGCAATTTATCAACGAAATGAAGACCATCTAAACCGATCATATGACATTATATATACAAATGCTCATAATCAATACATAAGTACGTAATCCAAAAAATTGCCTAAAAGGATATCGGAAATAATATTATTTTGGATTTATTTTCATTTGCCAAAATATTTCTTATCATCAAGTAAAAAAATCAACTAAGCGTCCAATGCCTCATCTTGCGTTTGTTTTCCAAACCATCTCATAACTGTTTGCCAAATACTCCACTTCAATTTTGTTTTCTTGGCATATTTTAAGGTATTTCGCTTTTTCTCTATTGGTTTGTTACGAATATGGAACTCACTACTTGTTTCTGAGCTATACGTGCTTTCACTATCACTCATAGAATCATCTATTGATGTTTGACTATCTTGTTTCATCGGTATGTTTTCCTCTTCTTGAGTATTCGACGTATTCGTTGGTCCCTTATCTTCCTCTTCTCTTTTTAAAGATCCCAAACTAGGCTCATTATCTATCCATGTATCCGAAGTATGTCTATCCCTTATCAAAGTTGGTTCAAAACATATATCTTGTGCGCTGAGTTGAGAAGGGCTAGAGGATGAAATACTTGAAGCTTCCAAAGAGGATACAGTATGAACGCTGAAAATGTCATTTTCTTTGTCACTCGGTTTCTTGTCAATGACTGATTCCTTTGGAATGGATATTTTAGTCACACGAGTCTTTTGTCGTTTCTTCATAACCAAAATTGCAACTCTAACAATTTCGCTTCTTCTAAAAGATGAGAAAAGAATGATTTGGCGTGTCCTGCTGTGCTGTTCAATTCTTCCGATAAGCGTCTTGAGAAGTGCTATGAGAAGGATGATTGGATTCTATTGTGATGATTTGAGAAAGTGGCGTTCCATTGTCTTCTACGGAAGGAATCAACATAATATCTTGTAACTCTCTCTTCATACATAAACGCTCTCCAAGTAATGTACTAATAGATACTTGTATCAACATAAATAACCACCAACTCCAAGAATAGGGAAAACTATAAAACCCCGTACAAAATACAAAGTGTAACAAATACATAGTAATAACAAAGTCCAGACACTTTTTGGCACGTTTTACAATTATCAACAGCCACGCAGCCATCCAAACGCTATTCAACAAAAAAGCACAAGGAACCAGAAAGCCTTGTGCGGTGGATGTCTTCCAAACTTCATAGGAAAACACTTGACGGAAAACTTGTTCAAAGGGAAAACCAAATATGCTTTCCAATAGCCACAAAGTTGCAATCTATTCATTATGAAACAGTACAAGACATTGAAGCAAACACAACTTACCACACAAATATAAAAAGCAACTTGTAGTAAACCTATTTGACCAAGCGTTTTGCAGGAACTCGTAGTATCATCATTCCCATAAAAGCTTCCCACATTCGCAAAGTTACTCTCTTCCTGTTGAGAAAAACGATTCCAGTACTTTGAAACGTGATGCAATAAGCGTCCAAAATATCTTAAAACAACTTCATTCCATAAGTGGTTTCTCATAACCCATCCATTATAATTCATCTTATCCAATCGCTTCCTTTCACTTACTTTGGGATGGAATCGGTACCTTATGGAGGAACTCTTATACCTCCTATTAACTTTGGTATGGTGGAGACCGACTTGTAAGTGTTATGTTTGTTGAGAGATGGGTATCAAACAAACAAGCTGTTGCTAGGTATCGTTCTGGTGTACCGAATGAACTAAGTTTTCCATTTTTGGAAAAGTTGCAGTTGAAAAAAATTCTCTATTTGGCTCCTGATGAAGTCTCTCAACAATTGTAAGTATTTTCAAGTTTTGAATAGCAGTTGTATTGACACTTTGTCTAGTTTGAACTTTGTGGACGACCAAGGAATCGAACTGGTGGCTTTGGGCTGGGATGGTGAAAAAAGCCCTTGGAAGCCTATTTCTGAAGAAGTACGTTGGCACTAAATTGTATACTCAAAATAACTTGATATGGATTAGGTCGTTTTAAATGCTCTTGACTGTATTTTGAACGTAGATAATTATCCTTTGCATGTTATGNGTAATTTGGGACGTCATCGAACAGGCACAGTGATCGGTTGCTTGAGAAAACTACAACGATGGAATTTAACTTCCATCTTTGAAGAATATCGAAGGTTTGCAGGGAGCAAAGTTCGTCTGTTGAATGAACAGTTTATTGAGTTGTTCGATACGGATTTGGTTCGTATTCCTCCCAACTATCCAAACTGGTTATAATATGGGAGCTTTGAACAGTCCTTGCTGTACTTTTTTCCTATGCTATTCCATCGGGTATTTCCAAGTACCCTTCCATTCCATTTCCTGCTGCCATTAAGCGTAAACTTCCCTCTGCTCCAAGCGTATTGGAACATAACAGAAGAAATATCAACAATGCGTTGTGATCAAGTCGTAAAGGAAGTGGACAACTATTGACAAAGGTTATTATTGATGGGTTATTTATGCTTCAAGTAACTCACTTTTCCAGCAATTTCTCAGTTCCGGCACATTCCCTACATATGAAATGAATGACAGGTTATTCCATTTATAATAAAACTTACGAGTGCAATACTTTAAATAATAGTATTGACATGAAAGTCATCATATTTCCAAGGAACAATATCAATGCTCCATTTCGTCCCTATTTTAGAACTCATCTTCCAAACAATGTCTTACAATACCAAAAAAAAACTACCTTTAAAGGACGAAAGATACGAATAAAACAACAGAGACAAAGTGCCAATAAACTTCCTTGCAATGCAGTCATCAGTCCCCGACTTGAGCTATTCTATAAAAAAAAATAGAAGTATCACATATGGATAATAATAAGATAGCCAATCACTTACATCGATGAAAGGTATATCGAGTTCTACACCCAACGAAGATGAAAATAAAGACCAGTAAATAAGGGTAACTAAAAAACATAAGAGGACAATAATATGGCGTAAACTGCGACGTCTCCACTCCTAAGAAAATTTCAGAAGCAATTCCAACTAGAAACCAAAGTGAAGTACCGGAACAGCAATATAGCCTCCTCCTATACAAGAAGCAATCAAACCCAACACAAAGAAAAAGATGAAAACTCTATCAAGAAACTGCACATTATGTCCTATTGACAGCTATGAAACGATCAATACAAAGTAGAAGCAACCAAAGGAATCTCATATACTTGAGCCAAAACTACCCAACATAGCAAACAAATACATTCTACAAGAAATAGAAACCCAAAGGTTCTGGCAATACCGTTATGAGCTTCTGGTTCCTAGCAAACCAGTGCTTAACAAGATGGGTTGGGACTCGTAAAAGGATTTCACAAATACTTGACTCTTTGTTTGAGCGATCACTGCAAAGAAAAGGAAAGACTCTAAAGCACAAGCATACAAGAGAATAATCAAAGCCTAAAGCTTGCGTCAATACGTAAATACAATAAAGCAAAGTTCATATACCAAGCTTCTATCGATCATCTCAATAATAACCGACTACAACTAATTTGGAAAAATCTATAAAAGTAGCCAAAATTTCTAAGAGTAGAAAGAGCAAATGATTATTTCTCAACATTAACTATAAAAGAAGTTGAGGAATAACTACTTGATAAGATACCCATATAGAATCGACTAGAATCAAGAGAAACAGTCCAATTCATTCTTTGCTTCATGAAGTCACTAATTCTTCATGTCAAGATCTAACTTTTTCTCTCTCTCAACTGAGACAATTGCACGTCTATATTTGTCCAAACGAATGGTGTCTTCTCTTGATGAGTTTCAGTAAGCTTTCATTTTTTCGAGTCTTTAGAAAAAAAGTTTATTTTTACAGACTCTCTATATGAGTCCTAGTAGAGACCAGTTGAATTTCACATTTATTTCTTGAAAGTGGATATGGCTTACCTTTAAGCTTATTATATGCAATTTCTTAACTTTTCATTGGCTTCTGATTTTGATTATTTCGATTGGTTGGAAAATCTTATCTTTCAAAGAAATGACGCTTTATTTGTTTGCTTTGCCTTGTACTGCGAATAAAATAATACCAACACACAATTGCAATCATTGGAGTAAGCAAAGAATGGTAAACTATAGAGGAAAATTCAGTCGTTTTGGTGAATCGTTGAGCAACTGCAAACGACAGCACAACTATTCAACTCGTGGAAACATAGTTATGGGAGGCGGTGTACCCAAAGTACCTTACAAAGCCCCTGGTCAACAAAACTATGAATTCATAGATATATTTAACCGTTTCTATAGAGAAAGAATTATATATGTGGGTCAGGAAATTGACGAAGATCAGGCAAACCAAATTATTGCGATACTATTATTTCTACAAAGTGAAGACGACCAAGCTGAAGTTCAAATGTATATCAACTGTCCTGGAGGTTTTGTAACTCCTGGTCTAGCAGTCTATGATTGTATGTGTTCAGTTCGTTATCCTATTGTGACAGTAAACTTGGGAATGGCTGCGTCTATGGGAGCTTTTCTAGCAGCTGCAGGTACGCCAGGAAGACGATTTGCTTTGCCCAACTCTAGATATTTACTTCAGCAGCCGCTTGCTCCTGATAATATCAAGGGTCAAGCCAAAGATGTTGAGATTGAAGCAGTTCAGATTTTGCGTCAGAGGGAGATGTTGTTTGAAAGTTATGCAAAGTTTTCGAAACAGTCCATTGAAAGGATAAGAGATGACTTACGACGTGATCTGTACTTGACTGCATATGAAGCAAGAGAATACGGACTTGTGGATAAGGTGTTGACTCCTCGTCCAAAAGGATTGGTTATGAAGAGTACTGGTGTAGGAGAGCCTATATTATAGGATGACTAAAATTTCAGGAAACTTGGTAAGGAGAATAAAATAAATATAAATGACAAGGATAGACATATCGGATATACTCACTGATTCCAGTTTATATTTCTCATTGCTTCAAATAATAAAATACAGAATGACCAATCTTCAGGTTTGGATAACATCCTTCCAAGACAAAAATATTGCCACGTGTATCCACGTTGGCCTTTTCATCTATTTTTATTATCAAAATACCGCAAGTTCTCTCCATGACTTGTCTTGGGCCATTCTGAAAGAAAAAATTGTTCCAACAGGAAAACAATTGAATATTTGAAAATATTGTGCGCCAATTCTTTTTTTATTGCTTTTCACGTTCTACACACCCTTTTCTTTGCAATGATAGACCCTGAAACTCTCAGTGTATTATGGACATTTGGAATAGGAATCATAGTTTTAGTTGTTTGCTTCTTTCTCTTTGCATGGTTAAAAGCCAAGGTGCCTGAAATATATCATTTCAGGATGCTCGCAAGGTATGAAAGGTCCTTTTGACAAGTACTTGTTTATTCATTCAAATTCAAGTCAATTATCGTTTTACAATGATTATAATGATGAACCTGTCTATGCTCCTGAACAACCCAAAGGAATTTTTGCTTGGTTGTTACTGACTTGGTTATATACCGAAGACAAGTTGATACAGGTAAGCTTGGTTTAATGGGTCACTTGAAATCTTAAAACACTACTACTAACTGTTTAGACTCATGGTCTGGATGCTGTTATGTTTACAAGATTCATGAGAAGTGGATTATTTATATGTTGCATTCTTTGTTTAAGCGCAGCAGTAGTTCTATTTCCAGTGTATGCTACAAGTGGTCGTCATCATCTTAAAAGCAATAATCCTTTGGTATGTCATTCATATTCACTAGCATTTGGTTGATGACATTTTCGTCTGAATTTAGTATACCTCAGGATTGGAACTTATTTCCATGTCCAATTTGCAACGAAACGATCCTCGAATGTGGGTATCCATGCTATTTGAATACTTGGTTGTATTTACTGCTTTATTGTTTCTTTTTTTCGATTATCGGGCATATTATCGATACCGAATGCAGTATAGAGCACAAGAAAGACCTACAAATTACACACTACTCTTAGTAGATGTTCCAAAGAGTGTTGATGTATTTGAGTCAGTACAGGAATATTTCAATCGTCTATTTCCTCAAGATGTCCCTTATGTGGTTCCTGTTTTCAACTTGGAAAGCATTCAAAAACTTCAAGTTAAATTGGAAAAACTTTTAGGTCGTAAAGAGAGATTGGAATGGAGATATTTGCAAGATAGTACAAACATTAGAAGAGGAGATGGATGTCATAATATAAGCCCAAGTCATACTTTGGGTATTGCTAACAGATCCAAGCTAAAAGAATTGCAACATTGTAATGAAATGATCCGAGAGAAGAAAATACTAATTGCCGTCGAAAGAAGCAAAATACTAAAGGATAACAATTCAAATATGATAGCATTCTTTATTCTATTTCGTTACAAATTTCAAGCAGCATTTGCAAGGCAGACCTGTCTGTTTGAAAAAGCAACGCAGTGGGTTACATCTTCAGCAGCGGATCCTAACGGAATCCATTGGAATGCGTTTTCTTGGAGTCGTCCAAGTTCTTTATTTCGAAAATTCTTATCCATTGCATCTATTCTTGCTCTTATCATTTTTTGGACTATACCTGTAACATTTGTTTCAGGTTTAGCCAACATTCAAACTTTGAGTCATGTCAAAGCTTTACATTGGCTCTCCAATATTACGAAAGTATCACCAAAAGTGGTTGCATTTCTAAATGGTGTTTTACCTGCAGTCATTCTGGTTGTGTTGTTTTCCTTCGTTCCATGGCTACTGTATAAACTTCTGTTGCAAACGAGAGACTTTTCACTCGTTCATGTACAAAGCCAAGGTAGGGATTTATACAATTCTTGATTTTGATAATGATTCTCTTTAGTACAAATATGGTATACTGTATTCCTTGTGGTGCAAGTATTCCTTAGTTATACTATTAGTGGCAGTATATTTGGAAATTTACAAGCGATGATACAGGATCCAAATAACATTCCAAATTTGTTGTCCGAGACTATACCGAAACAAGGATTATTTTACATGAATTATATTCTTATTCAAGGACTAGTTGGATTCTCTATATCTTTGCTTTTGATAGGACCTCTAATTGTCCGTTGGTTCAAGTTGCATTGGATAGCAAAGACGGAAAGAGAGAAGAACAAAGTCATTACAAATGCCATCCAGGCTTTTCATTATTCAAGTCATTATGGTTCTGCCTTTATTGTTGTCTTTCTATGCCTTATGTACAGTGTCATGTCTCCCTTTATTTTATTCTTTGGTTGCATCTATTTTGCTTGGGGACTTTGTGTAACCAAATATCAATTGATTTATGTCAATGTTTCCATGTACGAAGCAGGTGGAGTTCATTTTCCCACTGTCTTTTATAGCTATATTGCCACATTAATACTCCAACAACTCGTGATGATGGCTCTTTTTGGAATCAATCAGTTCATACCGGGATTTCTTATCCTCCCACTACCATTTCTTACTGTATCTTATGCGAAATGGCTATCGAGACGATTTGAAACTGTATCAGAACATGGTGCTGTGTTCAAAATGATAGAAAAGAATAATGAATCTTCAGTTCCTGTCACTTATTACGATTTGTATAAACATCCTGTATGGATTGCATTGAATGAAACAGAAGAATTGTCATCAATCTAAGGTATAATATCCACAAAACATTCTTTCCGCGAAACTAGAATTTCTTAAGATGATGCATTATTCTTTGCCATAAAATCTATTTTTGGGAGTTTATTCAGGTTTTAATAAAGGAAATGCAATAACTTGACTTTCATAAAACATGAGTCATTCAGTTAAAATAAAGTTCATACCAACTTACCGAATAGAAGAACTATTCGTCAACAACATAACCAAACGATCGATTCCCATTCCCATTCCTCCCGTCGGTGGCATTCCTTGTTCCAAAGCCAATAAAAAGTCTTCATCCAATTCCTTCCCAACTTGTTCTGATCCGTGCAATTGTTTCATAAAACGTTCACGTTGTTCTATGGGATCATTCAATTCACTAAAAGCATTGGCCAATTCTCTTCCAGCAATATACAATTCGAATCGTTCAGTTAACCGTGGATCCTTGCGGTGTTGTTTAGCCAAAGGTGATATTTCTATAGGATAATCCAACACAAAAGTTGGTTGTATCAATAATTTTTCACAATAATGCTCAAAACAACTGCTCAATAACTTTCCCAAACTATCTATACTATCCCAATCTTTCATACTTTCTTCCATCTTCTTTTCAACAGCCGATTTCGCAGTCTCTATATCCGGAAAGGATAAGATATCCAAACCTAAAGTTTCTTTTACCAATTCATTCATCGTCACTCTCCTAAATGGAGCACCAAGTTGTATCCTTTCTTCCATATATACTATCTCTGTTGTTCCACAAACTTGATTGGCAACTGTTTTGATCAATTCTTCAGTCAAGTTCATCATATCTTGATAGTCTTTGTATGCTTCATACAACTCCAAGGAAGTAAACTCAGGATTATGTCTAGTAGAAATACCTTCGTTACGGAAAACTCTACCTATTTCATATACTTTTTCAAAACCTCCAACGATACATCTTTTTAAAAACAATTCAGTAGCTATTCTCAAAGTCAACTGCAAATCCAATGCTTCGTGATAAGTAACAAAAGGAGAAGCATCCGCTCCACCCGCAATGCAATGCAAAGCAGGCGTTTCTACTTCCATAAATTGCTTTCTTTCCAAAAACTCTCGAATAGTGGATACAATTTGAGCTCTTTGTTTCAGAATTTGGCGAACACTTGGATGAACAATCATATCCAAATGTCGCAGTCGATAACGTTTCTCAACATCCATTAAACCGTGAAATTTATCAGGTAATGATAATAAACTTTTTGCCAACATTTGCCAATCTTCAACAACGATACTTAACTCTCCTTTATCTGTACGTTTTATACAACCTTGAACGCCCACAATATCACCGATATCCACCAACGACTTGATATAACGAAAGGAATCTATTTGTGATATTCTCAACACCATTTGGAGAACTTTCAAAAGAACCATACCTTTTAAAGTCTGTTGTTCCACATACAACTGAATACTTCCACTATCATCTTCTACGGTAAGAAACATCAATTTACCAAAAGTTCGCTTGCTTTTGATACGTCCGGCAAAAGATATTTGTACTTGTGTAACTTGTTCACCTGGAGACAAGTAATCGTAAGTTGTTTGCAATTCCAAAGCATTATGTGTCTTATTCCTAATCATCAAGGTTGAGTATGACTGAGAAAACGAGAAAGTCAATTCACCATCGATAAGGGCATAAGTAGAGAATCCAGCAGTTTGTAAAGCTTTGAGTTTATCCATTCTTTGTTTTCTCAAAGCAGCTTGTTCTTCTTCTTCCTCTCTTTGTTGTTGTACCGACTCCATCAAAGGGTTGGAGACGGTTTGTTCTCTTTGTGATTTCTTTATCTGTTGACAACAACTGAACAACGGAATATATGGAGTGGACGACTTTCTATGAAATGAAAAACTTTTCTTCCTTTCTCCAACACATTTTTTACAAAAATGAACATTACTTGATACTATTCCAACTATAATAAACATGATGATGATTTTCTTCCACCAATGCAGGAAGCCAAAGTGAATATGCTTTCTTCCTGTTGTATTCGTTCACATATTTCCTTATAAATCTCATCGGGTGCTCGTTCTCCTGAAAAACAATGTAATAGTCCCTTTTGTCTATAATATTCTACTACTTGACTAGTTTGTCTTTCAAAAGTTTCCAATCTTTGTTGAATAACTCTCGCTACATCATCTTGTCTCCCAGAAGATAAACCACGTTGCAATAATCGCTGTTTCATAACTTGCAACGAACAGTCCAAATACAATACAGCAATACAACGACCCACTTGTTTCTCAAAAGCTATGGCTTGATCCAGTGTTCTAGGAAAGCCGTCCATCAATATGGCTTGCGTACCTTTACGCCGTTCTCTTTCAATAGCTTGAGATAATAACCCCAACGTCACGTAACCTGGAACAATATTTCCTTCATCAATAATAGAAGCAATCCAATTCCCTCGCAATGTATTTTGTAAAGCTTCTTTTCTCAGCAAGTCACCGACACAAATTGGTGTCCATCCCAGTGCTTTTGCTATCATCGCACACTGAGTACCTTTTCCACTACCTGGTCCACCTAGAACAAAGAATATAGCAGGTTGTACTCGACAACAACAATAAGTATGACAAGGTAAATACATAGTCCGAGGAATGGATGGAATTGCTGGACAAGTACATAAGTTTGAATCGTTACTACCACCAAGTTTCTTACAACTCAATATATATCGAGGTAATTGGAATCTTTTCCAATACAATGAAACAAAAGCAAAGTGTTTTTGGTTTCTTACATACCACTGCATTCTTGACGCGTCTTTTCTTAGTGATTGGTATTATTGAACAAGTCGTAATGGAATGTAAAAGATTAGCAAAAGAATCGATTTATATGATACTATTCTTCAATTCGCATCATCATCATCTAAAGCATCACCAACTGCTTGAGCTTTTAAATATTCCGAGTCTTTGATAGTAGCAAAAAACTAGTCCAACTCAAAATCCATTGCAACAAATTCCAAAAGTCACTTACTTTGATAATATTTTGTTTTCGAATCAAATTGTTGCGTTTATGGGGAGATAAATCCTTTCTTTTCAACTCTTTCCTATCATGACTTGTGAATAATGATATAGGGATATGTGACAATCTACTTACTCAATCTTGCTCAATTCCTTATTCAAATATGCATCTCCACCATTCTTTGAATATCGTTCCATCACAGTCAAATAAAATCTAGCATTTTGTAACAACTGGCCTCTCAAGTTTTGGTTGTTGATTTCTTCTTCTGCTGCCTGACGAATAGACTCGTGTTTGCTGATATTCGAAGTTATAAAATCGCGAGCATAGTTATCCATCACTTCAACTCTTCCAGCATCTTGTAAAAGTTCTCCTCCAACATCCAAGTCCAAACCAACTTGACGATTCATAAACTCTACAATAGCTATCGCCATACGACTGGAATCATATTCCATTGGTTTCTTATCTTTTCCTGCTGGAAAATATTTCAATGTGGGAAATCCAGTCACGCGATATTTCTCTGCAAGCTTTCCATATTTATCCGCATCTATCGCAGCTATCACTACTCCTTTCACTTGATGATAGGTCTTGGCTACTTTTTCTAATTGTGGTTTCAATGTTTTACAATGACCACACCAAGGAGCATAAAACTCTACCAACACATGACTATAAGGATCCATCACCACTTTATCAAAATTGTCATCCGTCAACTCCACCACAAAAGTTTCCACAGGTATCAACTTGATGGACTGCTGAGTATGGTTTTGAATAAAAGCAACCAGTCCAGTAGCTGTACGTTCACCTGTGTATTCTATCCAGTCACTTGTAGTATTTCTTGATGACAAGAGTTTGATGGTAGGATAACCTTGTAATTGGAACCGTTCTGATAAAACTTTGTCCTTATCCGCATCTATTTGTGCAACGATGATTTGCATATTGTTTTTTACCGACTCTCCAAGTCTTTCTATTTCCGGTGCCAAGGCTTGACAATGACTAGGAATAGGTTTTGCAACTCATACACTTATATATAAAGATATATGTAATACAACTTACCCACACCAAGGTGCATACAATTCTATTAAAGCAGGTTTACTACCATCTATCACAGAGTCAAAGTCTTCATGAGTCAAGTCTGGATAGTAGAGTGCACAAGTTGATAATATCAAAGAGAAAAGAATGAAACTAGCCAACCACGTTCTTTGCATGGTGCCAAGTTCAACCAAAGAGAAGTTTTCTTTTTTTTGCAACGACCAACAATTCAATCCAAATTCAAAGCAATTTATTATTGGATTATCTCTTCACATATTTCTCCAACGACTTCATTGCCTATCGATACCCAATAGTTGCGCAAGTTATTTTTCCTAGCAAATATTTCCAAATATCGTCCATTAGGTATCATCTGTTCAATTATTTCATAAATTTCATCCGGTTTTTGACTTTGTCCTCTTCTTTCACTAGGCCACACGGAAATAAAGAGATTATCCTACTATCCCATCTCATACTGTTACTTACCTACAAATAACGTCACCAACCCTATTGCCACAAAAGTTACTAGGCAATACTCCTCTGAAACCAACCAAACAAGTTTCTTTAGCATGTTGCAAATAGAAACCATGATTTTTTGCAAATCTTCTATTAACTGTATACTTCACCCAACTAATATCATCCACCAATTGATAACCCTATTCGAAAATAGTTGAAAGATGTGTCGATGGCATAAAACACTTCTCCAACTGACCCAACGTTGAAATAAATGCAATGCCGTACGATATTTGGCATTGATAACCCAAATAAACATGAAACCATTCTTTTGCAACTTGTGAATAGGCAACGAAGCAATACATTCATCTGATAACTGATTATACCCAAGTGCTACTCCACGTGTTGGATTGGCTGTAGCCAACTGCCATGGAGGGTCCATCATGATAGCATCAAAGTTATCCACTAACTGTGTCAACTGATCCCAAGGTGCTTCACGTACATCACAACGAACAGGTATACAGTGAGGTGGAATTTCATAATCTTCAGGTTCCCATAACTGTTCTTCCATAGGTACGCATTCCTTATCATCTTCGGTCTTGTCTTTTCCGCCATCTAACTGACCGTCTGCTTCAGAAGATATCAAACCACCTAAAATCTGACACAGCTCTAGAAACCGCTTTCTCAGTTCCAACTCAGTTTCTTCAATCTGAATCAAAAGAATGAGAGTTGGTGGCTTTGCTTTCAAGAGTTTCATACCTCGGCCCGTAAACGATAGTCATCGAGAGGAGCATCACCATCATTTGAAAAATGGGCGCCAATCATATTTTTTCTTCGATGGAAATTTTCCAAAAGGCCAATGAAGATTTGTTTGATTGATTTGTTGTGGTTTTGAGTGTGCATCTATTTATCATAGCGAAGAATGTCTAAGAACTCTGAAGTTTGGCATGGACTAGAGTAGGACTGGTATGAGCAACAGGACCCACTCTAGAGATGCCTCGAACAGTATCACCGCAACGTTCACAACAATAACCAAAACTTTGCATAGCCCAACTTAAACAATAATAACAATAAGCATGTCCACAAGGTCGAGCTAAATGTGGCATTTTAGGAGGAACACAACGACAAATGGGACAAGCATCTGCAGGAATATCTTGTCGAGTCTCACGATGAAGCAATCTTTTTCCAATGATATCACGAAACAATTGTTTAACTACATTGGAACTAAACAAAGGCCACAGAAATAGTAACAACTCTGTAAATTCTTCCCATACAAGCTGACGGTTAAGAAACTCGAATGATACCTATTTTCATTCCGTTACAAGATTGAATATCCAACGAATCACAAACAAAAAAAGTACCATTCTCGTAGCAGACAGGTCTCGATAAACCAGTCGAGCACCGACAATTCGTTCGACAAGAGATACATAAGTACCATCATACAGAAAAAGAATAAAGTTGACAAGACAAGCTATACGATAGACACGTTCTCCCAAATAACAACAACGACTCAACAAAGAAATATGAATTGGTGCAAAACTCAACCAACGACGCAATATTCCACTTGTATCCAGTCTAGTATATATCCACGGCACTATCACATATAGGAAACCAAATACAAACCTTTGTTTGGTACTTAGACCTACTATTTCAGTACCATAACAAGTATCTTTGATATTTATAGGATAGTGAAATATACTTCGTAATAAGTTGGTCCAATGAAATGAATCAAAAGCTCTTTCATCTCGATATTGCAAGTTTTGAAGGGTTTGTCCGGGAGTAGGGGTATTGGTACCTGTAAACTGAGCAAAATAAATAAACTTTAACAAAGCTTGTAGTTCAGGCTTCAGTGAAACCAATATTCCAGGCTATGTGACCATAATTGTGTTAGTACGTTATGGATAGTCTATCTATTCACTTATAGTCTTACTGGTAGAAATCGAAATACTTGTTCCAGTTGAGACCACAATAAGGATAATACTTCTTCGTCAAGTTGTGCAGCATCCAATTGGTTGACTCGTTGTATTTTTATCTTTATATTACTTTGTTTTCTTTGACCTTCCAATCTCCAATGCTCTAGCCCATAACATCAGTTGTTTCAATATGCTCTTCCCATAACATCATTCACTCCTGAATATGATATGTCTTATCCTATCCAGACACAAATCGGATAGTCTTACTTAACTAGACTACAAATAGATACTCCAAGAAAACTATGTAACATGAACAAATCCGAAGAAAATCATAGTAGACCTATCCACATACAAACGATATGAAACTTAACAAAACCGGGTTGTGTAGTTGCGAATCTATTCCGGTTGGGATATTATTATTTCGAAACTTTTTCCAAATAACAACATAAAAATGTCTCGTTATACAAATATCAAAATATGAAACAATGCATTATTATAGAATACATTTTATATACCTCTTTGTTGCTTTTGCCTTTCCCCTCTCCACCCAAAAATAATAAACAAGGACATGTTCTTTCATTTTACACTCTACAAAATATTCTTTTCCAAAACCAATAATAACACTAGTCAGTTACCAACTATTGGATAATGACTCATTATTATCCACCTGTTGTTGAAATAACTCATTCAACACTTGTTTCGGATCCTCACAAGGTTCTTCTCTTGTGTCGACTTGTGTCCAGACACGAAGCGTTTCCACCAATCTTTGTAGTCTCGAAATATCCCAACGATAAGGAACTACCAACTTGGTACAATAAATCATAGCTTCCACGTCACCCAGTTGAGCACAAAGTTGCAAGAGCTCTTTCACCAACTCACTTTCTTGTGGGTCGATAATCTTCACACATAGTTACATAATTTGTTCTCTAAACGTTTCCAAGGTTTGCAAGGTAGTACCACTAGCACTATTGAAATTTTCCAACTGATTATTAGAACAAGTAAACCATACTCCCATAACTATCCAAGCTGACCTACACGAGTCACTGCGTCGGTGTCTATTCAACACAAATGAAGAATAGCAATGATTGGCTAAAGATATGTGAGTCTCTCTCTCTCTCTCTCTTATATATATATATATATAATCTCATCAAGACCAACAGAATAAGTTTCATTGGATAAAATGAAAAAAGAATATATATATATATATATAAGAGTGTATGTAATTGTATTCTCTGTTGCAAATATCCTATCTATGATAGCAACCTAAGAAGAGTTTCTTACCATCACGCCAAAAATATTTGCTATTGTTCTTCTTGCACCGCATCTTATGAAAAAGTTTCCAACCCTACTTTTTCATCGTTTCTCGGTGCTATCAACTTTTTTCCAACGAATCAAAGCATCCTTTTGTGGTTGACATAACAAAAGACTTAACCGCCTTGTCGTTGTCTACTTGTGACGTGGGCATTTAGATAGTTGCCGGAGTATATAGATTAGGCAATACCCTTTTGAACCACGTAGAAGAGAGTTACTATAAGCACCGGTACCAAGGTAAAAGGCCAAAAAATGTTACAAAGCCAGCTACCCGTCAAAGGTGCTTATATTTAGTTTGTAGTGTTCATTATGCTTTTGAAACCAAGTTGCTTTATTTCTGATCTCAAGTATTTCTTTTCGTTTCACAATACGCAACCATCGTCGTCGTGTTTTATTTCCATCCCATCTCATGAAAATAAACTTTCATGATCTTTGTGGTTTTTTATAAATAACAATGACGAGTTTTACTTCCCAACCCACAACAACAACCATAGTCAATCATACTTCTACTTTGGAAATATTATTGGCACGTTTATCAAGACGCATATCTTTATTGGAAAACTTGGAGTAGGTATTTTCTTTATAGTTCTCATTCCCTTATGTTTCCTTTCTTAGTACACTAGACCAAGATGTTTTTTTTCTGACTGTATATAAAGGCAAGTTGGATACCTCAAAAAGTATTGTATGTATCAACCTTTCAATTGGATATTATAGAAACGGCAAAGACCACGATACCTTTGTTATCTGATTGTTTTCAAGTAAGTACGCACTATAGTTGTTACCATCAAAAGTGAGCGTGAAATCAGTTATTGGAACAAGAACATGTTTTGGATATTACAGAAGAAGATTGGGAACGTCAGTTAGATGATATTCTTCAGGTGAGTAAAACTTTATTTTCCTTTGATGGAGTTAAGAAAGCAACTAGTCAAAGATAGAACAACAACAGGAATGGAACCAAAAATGGAAACAATGGGAAGAATTAGTGACGATGACGAATCATAATATGCAAAGAAGTGATGATATGCCATTCTAAAAAAATAGTTCAACATCTATTGATCATATAAAGAATATCGAATGAGATATCTATTTATTCTTCCATTTTCAACCGATGAGAAAAGAAAACCAACACCCAAACAACTTATTTCTCATCGTTGAAAAAGTTTCTAAAGTGGAGACCAAGTTGCATATTCCACATTTCTCAACAACAACTTTGGTGGAGACTGATCAAGATATTGAACGAACAATCCTTGTTCTTCTTCTATTCCATATCGACTGGCATTTTCATGTTGACCAACATAACAAAAAGCATCACTATGAGGTGACCAAAAGGTTTGTGACTAAAATATTCCATAAGAATACTATAGATTATCATCATAAGATTATCTATCCACCACTTACCTTGATAAATTGGTCAAAGAATGGCAAAAAATTACAAACAAAAGTACAACTCAATATCAAATTGGAATATCGATAAATACTCCGTTTGGGAATATCCAATACCAGAAAATAAGATTCCCACTTTCTTCTTCTTCTTCTTCTTCTTCTTCCTCCTCCTTCTTCTTCTTCTACTACTCCTCTTATTATTGTTATTATTCTTTCAGTTGACATATCAGATAAGGTTTCTCTTATATCATGGCTCTCTCCAAGTGATTGAATAACTAAACACAACAACTTTTCATGATCAGGACTCCATTGAAAAGCACGAACTCCTTGAAAATATTGTATAGAAACAAACTCCATCGATGGCTCATTCCATATAGAATACTCTTGAGTAAATACAATGGGCTCCCAATTCCAACAATTATTATCCAATTGATAGACTTGTAAAGTAGTTGGATTCTGAACATTGGGTAAAGCTACTTGAGTAGTTGACTCTTCTAAAATGGAAATATATTTCATATGGCTTGTCATATGAAAAGCTTTTCTACCAAAATAACTTCCCAACTCTAGCGTATATTCAATATTCATTAACGCTACATTCACTTTGGATAATAATAAACGGTCAGCTTGTAATCCTTCTACACTGGGAATGTTATCATCTCGTTCTAAATAAAGAATAAAGTCACCATGTTCCGTATTACTTATCCATTGTGGTGCAGCAAAATAACCAGCACGATGAGTCAGAATGACTTGTGATTGTTTTGCCTCTTCTTTACTACATTGCTCATATTCTGCTGTTTCTCTTATATTCATTTCTTGATGAGATAAATGCTTTGATGATATAAAAGACTTCAAATTCAATAAAGCAATAGTATCTCCATTAATATGTGCCACTAAATAATCTTCATGTGAACAAGTATCAAAGAAAAATGTATTCAAAGTGCATAATTCAACAGGCAATGCAATCTCATCCAATACACTGGAAAGATATAAACACAAAGGTGCAGCTCCATGTTCAGCAATAAAAGTAAAATAATTACCATCTGAAAACCAAAGATAATAAAAAGGAGGAGTTGAAATGGCCAACTCCTTTCGCTTCCCATTCGAATCCACTACGACACAAATATGACTTGCAAAGGATTGAAAGTAAGTAAACAGAATGGACTTTCCAAAAGGATCCCAACAAGGTTGCTTAAAGTTGTTTTCTTGACTACTCGCCTTTGCAACTATATGAATATCTGTACCATCAGGATTACAAGTAACTATAGTGGAATCCTTTAGAGTTGCTAGAATTCGGTTGACAGGAAGTCTCTGTTGAAAAACTCTATGTAAACAAGCTTTCCTATGGTCACCCTGAAATAGTTCCTCTACTCTTAATAAAGGTATACGCTGTGAAAGTCTTTCCCACAATCTATTCTCAGTAGCCAAACGTCTCCAACGTCGACAAGTTTGAGAACATTGAAATAGTGAAAAACTATCCAACTGTTTAAATATATACACAACTAACTCGTCCGAAAGTAATTGAAAATTGTCTGAGAACATACAAATACTTTAACAAACTACACAACACTCCACTATGCCCAAAGTCATCGGATAAAACCAAGTCTAAGAGAAACAAAAAAGTCTTCAACACAATTGGACAAGTTGATTTCCGTCCCTTTGAGCATTCCATAAGGACATCCTTTGGACATTCGAGTAGTAAAAGAAGAGAGCAAAAAAGTGCCATTTTTATCCATTTGAGAATTTGATCTCTTTTATATATTATATTATATATATATATATAGAGATAGAGAGAGAGAGAGAGAGAGAAGAGTCTAGTTGGAATGAGTATTGTCTTATTCTTTGAGATGACACAAGAAAACACTACTTTCTGTTAAAGTGCCAAGTTCTTTCCAACACGACTCTTTAAGTCAACAGTTACAAAGTTTCGTTGGGACCTGCACCACCAGGAATCAACACGCATATATTATTTCCATTGAGAAGTATCTAAGGAAATCTATCTTCACAACTCTTTTAAGAAAAGAGGATTAACGAGTTTACCTGATCCAAGTGCGTTCTTATCAGCCCTTCAGAGGTCCACTCATACTCTGAAACATCTTCCAATACCTATAGAGTCTCAAAAATAAACACTCTTTGACTGCAGTCCAACTCTTCGTACCATATTCACAAACTGATCGAATCCTCTTAAAATACCGGTAAACTCCTTGTCCGTTTTCATAAGAACCCATATTTGGGAACCAATACACTTGTCTACCAACTCCAACGGAAGAACAGGAGGAATCGTTTCACTCATCTTTCTTCAAACTTTCAACTCCCCCCACAACATTAGTCAACGGTGATTCAAGGAAATCCAGTCTGTTTATTGTAAAGCGTTTTGATCCACTTTCTACATGAAAAAAAAACAAATACGTAGAAAGTAAAACACAAATAAATGATCAAGTATCTTTCTTATCCTTCAATTGTTTCTTCTTATAAGTATTCATGTAAAAACGAACAAACAGTGCGAGGTACGAAAATAAAACAACGATTCCTGCTATAGCACCCAATTCAGTTCCATAGCACCTAATGTTATTCTGGTTAGTTACTTAACCGATACAATATATTCATCAATCCATTACTTGTCAAAGTCAAAACCATTCAAGATAAAAACTCCATAGGCATAAGAACAAACAAAAACATCGATGATAAACTGAAATATCTGCAAACTTGTCAAATAACGCTTCCACCACAATTCTGTCGTTCAATGATATCAAATGGCAAAATATACAAACAAAAAAAAGTTTACAAACCTCGTTTCAAGGCAGTCATTGCAAAATAATAGTACATAATAACGTGAACACCGAGGTTCAAAAATATAGGTACCCACTGTACAGTACTATACTCCCTTTGTTCAATCCAACATAGAACAAGCGTTGCTGCATGGTGATATTCGTGTAAAAAGGTTACAGGCTTCTTTCGAGCAACCAATAAAAAGGTATCAAACAACTCCACATATTTGAAAAGATAATTCAACCAATAAATAAACTGTAGGCGACCATCATGATGAATAGTGGAACCACAAACCAACTCATGTGGGGTATAAAGTTGGATCTTTTCAAAAATAACTGCACCGAGGGAAATAAAGAGAATCAAAGAGAAAAAACTTAAGGAAATATTGTAGAGAAATAGCAGTAGGGAAGAACGAAGAGGCTTTCGATTGAAAACGAACAACTTGAAAGCTCTAGTTAGCGTAAAATACAGAACGCAGGTCACCAAAGGAATCCAACTTGAAGAAAAGGGAGTAACTCCTTCTCGAAAGCGAAATTCCTCAAGTGAGTCAAAAGTCTTACTCATTTCTTCGATGAAAAAAAAGTTTTGAAAAAAGTAACGACGGCTTTTCGAAATTTCTATGGTGGCAGAAATCCAAAAGTAACCAATAAAATCTGCTTTAGATGTCCCTTGTCTTCCTACCAATCCTGAACTGAAGGGCATCACTTCGTTATGATCCCGTATACTTCTCTGTAATGTGATTCTATAGCCCTATCAAAAGTTATCCTAAAGAATTGGGATAAATGATATATTTCGAGAGATACCATTGATCAAGAATATAGTTTACACCGGTACAAAGCTTATTAATTTCACCATTGTGCAAGGCAAAAAAAGACGCTAAAAGGCTACTAGCTATACCAGCGGACTTAGCCCTGAAAATTTGGGATCCATAGCATTTAAATTCTTTTCAAAGACTGTAATTAGACATTAAAAAAAATAAAGAATGAAACTTTTCGCTGTTGACAAAGGAAGATATAGAATGTCAAAGCTAACTCCAAGACTGGATTACATCAAATAAATAGTATCAATAACGGGTAAGGTGAAATACACGATGCAAAAAAATCAAGTTCGCTGAAACAACAACATTAGTGTTTATCTCAAGTATAGAAACATAATCTGCATAGTTTCCAATTTCTTGTGCAGGTTGGGCCCATTAAAACGTGTTCGCATAATAAGGCTAATTCTTTCTTGTGCCGCAGTGGAATCTCCAAAATAAAAACGATACTATTTCACCAACTTCAAAACTTCTCTTTTTCAAGCTGCGATTCTAATTTTGTGAGCAATTAATTATTAAAAAGTTACAAAATTCGAAAAAAAAAAAGGATTGCGTGTTCTACAGTGCTAAATTAATGCCACTCTTTAATAAGCTAGTGAAGCAATTATTTCACGCTGCAAAATAATTTTAGATTAAGAAAAATAATTTTTCAAGACGAACTTTGACAAAATTTGGCCAGTTTTCAACTTCACGATTTCATCACACAGCCTCTATTTTTTAAAACAATATCTTAACCCAAAATCGAAAAAGGACTTTACTCACTTGTTCATTCTCATACAAGAAAAACAGATGCATTCTCTAGTCTCAAATGGATCATTTAAAAGCTTAATTCCGATTCGGAGAAAAGTTGACGTTCAATGAACTGTATAGGTTCAAGTAATTTTTGAATGCCTTGACACAGGTTATAAACATGTTTTCGCAAACTGGAGTCATCATATAGTTTTGAATCATTGCCCGAGGCCCGAAGTTTTTCAAGATAAACCTTTAGAGTGTCAAAACTGGTGAGTTGGTCAGTCAAATGCCGAAATCGAAATTCTCGTCATAAACTTACTCGAAAGATTGTGTTGGCAACGTCGGTTGCAACTGCAAAACCAAGTGGGCAGCGCTCTTATGTCGTTCGATGTATGCCACAAAAGAAAAGCATTCTTCAAGCCCTGTCAACAATCCCTCAAACCAACTTGTTGGTAAGATATAACGTGCTCCTTCCGCCTTCCCTTTGGCAATATAGCTATCTTCTAAAAAAACCAGACTCTCAAAAGGATCTTCCGACATTATTATCAAAAGTCATGGGACCCAGCCCCAAAAAAAATCGCCATATTCTTCCATGAATGCTTCCCGTGAGGGTCGAACTCACAACCTTCAGCTCATAAGACTGATGCTCTAACCTATTGAGCTAGGGAAGCATTATCAAAAGTTACTATTTTTCAAGATATAACGATATGTCAAATAAGCTATATTACTACTATCTTAATGTTGAAAGAAAAGTTCAAACACTAAATATTACTCTTTTTTTTTTGGAAAAGTTGATTATTATGGATTGTTTGAGACTTGTATTTCGTGCTATTTGAAATGGATTTCCCGCTATTTTATTTTCATGGTTGACTTTTACGAGGTAAGGAGAGGTTGTATAGAAGGTGTTTACAAGAAAGAGATAATCTTTCTTAAAGGTAGCTGGTGTTTCTCGTAATGCGAGCAAAGAAGAAATTAAAAAAGCGTACAGAAAACTTGTGATAAAAGTGCATCCTGATAAGAACCGCGATGACCCTGTAAGTATGTTTCTGGTTGCTATTATTCGTTCATGTAGCGTTGGATTGTGTTGTTGAAAGATAGGATGCCACTTCCAAGTTTCAGTCATTGCAACATATTTTTGAAGTTCTTTTGGATGAAGAGAAAAGAAAGATATACGATGAAACAGGCCAAGACCCTGATAGTGACGAGTGCTTTAGTAACCTTTCACCGGAAGATATCTTACGTTTTTGTCGTCAACACTTTGGTCAAGTAACGGAAGAGAGTATCATTGAGATGGAAGTAAGTTGTTATGTTGTTTGTTGCAAAAAGAGAGACCCAAGTTGATGGAATGGATAGAGAAAATATCGAGGGTCGAAAGAAGAGGAAGAAGACTTGAAACAGTTTTATATTCGATTTCAAGGAAATTTGCAACGGTAGGGTGAAAGAGATAGAAATAGAGTATAGGAAATGTACTAATTGTGATATCTATATGTATAGTATTTTATTTTATATTATTTGTAGTGACGATAGTGATATTCCTCGTTTTGTTCGATTTTATGATGAATGTATATCCAAAGGACTTTTGGAATCAACTAGATTGTATAAGCAATCCAAACGGAAGATGTTGAAACGTTGCAAGTCAATCAAGGAACGTAACTTATCTTCCGTTGACAATGAGCAAGGCACTCCAAGGAAAGAGGATAACAAGAACAGTCTAACACAACTCATATTATCCAATCAAAAGAAACGATCAGTTGCATTTGATAACTTTTGCGATGCCATATTAGAGAAAGCAACTCAAAATAAAAAACGAATGTAAATCTTCCCTAAAAAGAGAGTGACTCTTTCTTCTTAGACACGAAAACGGCATTTGGGTCTAATCTTAAAACCGTTGAATGGCTTTGCTGTCTCAAGTGTTGTGTTTGCTACAGCAATGATAACAACTTTATAGTATGGAAATAGAACCACAAAATACTTGCATAGATATTATGAGTCGTTCTGTTCCTACAAGTCCACCACCCAATGTGACTCGTAAACGTCCTAACCGGTATAGTGATAGGTAAATGAGACTAGTTCGATCTTGTAACCGTTATTCACTTATGAACACAAGGTTTATTCCTAGTCGTGAAGGTGGGGATTTAGTATCAGCTTTCTCTTTATTAGAAAGTCCTAAACAATCCAAACCTTTGCCTTGGTTGGAAAATTGTTCCGATAACCATGTCTCTAGTTGTGTCTTGAGGATATCCAATGGAGCATCTCCAGCTAGTACTTTATCCCATTCTCGCTCAGAAAGAGATAACATTGGTGATGAAGAAGAAAGCACGGTGAATCAAGAAGACAGAGTAGAAACTAGTTATAAACACGTTCTTAGACAAGAATTGTTTGGTGAATGGTGGAATGAGACCCACTGTTTGGAGAAGAGTGATTCTTATAATAACTTGTCTGGAGTAGACTCGAGTTGTCAAGACTATTCTAATGGTTTCAACTCAACTTTTGGAGAGGTTAGACAGTGGAAGGATTGGAAACAATTGAATAATAGCTCAAAGAAGCTGTTTCGTTTCAAAGCTCGTTCAAAAAGTAGATTGGTAACTTCTCCATTGAATCTTTCTTTAGAAGGACTCTTATCTTCAGAAGTTTTTACATCGACTCCCACTACAACTAGGAAAATTGTAAAGTCGCCTTATAAAGTTTTGGATGCTCCTAATTTGGCTGATGACTTTTATCTCAATTTGGTAGATTGGTCTTGTAACAATATCTTGGCAGTTGGATTGGATCGATCAGTATATCTTTGGAATGCATTGAATAGTAAAGTTACCAAACTTTGTGAAGTTTCTAGTGGTGATGCTATTTGTTCTGTAAGTTGGAGTCCTCGAGGAAAGGAATTGGCAGTTGGCACTCGATGTGGTGAAGTTCATTTATACGATGTTTCTTGTTTAAAGAATATTCGAACTTTTATGGGACATACACTACGTGTAGGTTGTCTTTCATGGAATGATAGATTGCTTGCTTCTGGTTCTCGAGATCATTCTATACGTGTAAGAGATTGGAAAAGTCCTTCGAACCAAGTCATTGAACTTTGTGGTCATTCACAAGAAGTTTGTGGTTTGAAATGGTCTTATGATGATAAATATTTGGCTTCTGGTGGGAACGATAATAAGTTATTCATATGGAATCCTGGTTGTAGTTTTTCACCTGTCAATCGATTGGATCAGCATACAGCTGCAGTAAAAGCCATTGCTTGGTCACCTCATCAAAGTGGATTACTTTGTTCTGGAGGAGGTACAGCAGATCGATGTATTCGGTTTTGGAATGTTGTAAGTGGCACTCTATTGAAGACAATAGATACTGGTTCACAAGTATGCAATATTGCTTGGTCTAAAAATGTGAATGAGTTTGTATCTACACACGGCTATTCACAGAATCAAATTATTGTATGGAAATATCCAAGTCTGTCCAAAGTGACAACTTTGACTGGACACACTTATCGAGTTTTGTATTTAGCTGTTTCACCCGATAATGAGTCCATTGTAACTGGAGCAGGTGATGAAACTTTACGATTTTGGAATGTCTTTCCTGGAACAAAAACCAAAGCAGATACGATGGAATCAAAAAGTATGCTCTCCAGTTGCCGAACTTGTTTAAGATGAGTTGTGTGAATATTTTGTCCTTTTTCACGAGAAATAAAGAACAAAATGATGATACTGCTCCATCAGACCAAATGTAGTATTCTGTCAAGTGAGTGTAGTGAGTAAATATTATTATCATCGTCTCATAAGACTACAATATCTGTTCTGGTTCATCATCGGAGCACTTTTCATTACTTTTGCAACTTGTGAGCAGTATTGAATACTCCTTTGGTGGCTTTCGAACATACTGCACATCGACCACCGTTCTTGCGATGATATTCAAGTGCACAAGACTCACAAAAATAATGTCCACATAAAGTGACAACAGGTGATACAAAAGACTTTCTACAAATAAAACAAGCAAAAGGAAGTTGTTCTACTTTCTTGTTTTCAACCAGAGTCGCTCGTTTCTTTTGTTTCTGCTCTTCTTCCCACTCTTGGTCCAATTGCCAACTACCCTTATAGTCACTACGGTCGTGTAAAAACTTGCAAGCGTCTCCAAATCCACAATATCCAGTTTCTTTATAGTCTTTACAAATATCGGGTTGATAGTCAAAACGAACACTCACACGAATATGTGATGGCGCCGTTTTAGGTCCAAAGATACCTCGCTTCTTCCTTTCAGTTGGTTCTTCTTCTACTACAGTTGCAAGTTGGTCTTGAGGTCCTGAAGGCATAGCTGAAGGATTAGAATCATAAGCAAGATGTTTTAAGGGTTCATTTTGGATACGTGAAGTGAAATGAAAAGGTTTGCTTGTGGTAGTTCTTCCTATTGAGTTGTTATCTTTCACGGATTTCCTATCAGGTTCTATCAATTCATGAGAAGGTTCTTCTTCTTCTTCTTCTTCAGTTGATAAAGTAGTAAGCTTTTTGGAGTTTCTGTTCCTTTTCTTCAACTGACCAAGTTGACTTAGAGGATCATCATCATCATCATCTGTTCTCTTCTTCTCGTTTTCCAACATGTCTTTGAATGAAAACGATTCTTTCAAGATTTGCTTACAAAAGTTGGAACAACAGTTACAAAACATTCAACAAGATTTGAATGACTTTATTCAACGTACAAGTGAAGAAATGGAACAAGTAAGTTTGGAAAGTGTATGATATTTGTATATTGCAGAACAGCTGTTTAGATGGTAGACAATGTGTCTAGTCATGTGGGTAAGCTATGATAAGTCTTGACCATCTTTGGATGGATATAATATTGATTGTTGTTTTGGTTGTAGATATAGCCAAGAGAGCAGTAATGGGTTTAGATGTTGAAGTGGTACAGAAGAAAACTCTCGAGTTGTGCTCTGCTTTGCAACAGACAAGAGACAAGTTGTTGTATGTGGATGTTATGGCAGAAAAAGTGTATGTTGGATAGAATAGTGAAAGTAAATCACATTCATATGGAAATATTAGGAATCGATTGAAAAGTATTGTAATAGAGTTGTTGAAAACGAGTCACTAGAGAGTGAGTGAGTGTATAAAGAGCTTTATTATTGATTTTTAGTCGATATGGACAAGTTGAGTAGGAGAAAGAAACAAGACTTGTTGAGAATATTCTTCCAATAAAGTTTGAACATAATATTTCATCACTGAATAGTCTACTATTTGTCGACATCGTTGAAACTTATTGCTACAAAGTTGTTGAGAATAATGAAGATGGGTTCTCATATATGTTAAAGTGGAGAAAAGGTCACTATGATCGATTTGAATATGTCTATAATGAGTTCCATTCTTCAATAGCATCAATAACAAGTCTTCGAATATTCCCAATCGAATGATATCCACATCTGCAAAACAAAGATTGGCCAATCTTCTAGAATAAGAATTGCCATCGATATCTAACACAAAGAAAGTGATTTGCTCCCAAACTTGAATTGGAAGAAAATAAGAAGGAGAAGCAGCTTGTGATAGATTCAAGTCTTCCATTTGCTGAGTAAAAGCAGCATCACAAAGAGGACCACCATCTGGAAATATCTTTAAGATATCTTCAAACGAAGAATCGACTAAATAGTTTCTTACATGTCGACTTTGTTCATTGTCACAAGCTTTTATCAACGACAAACGATGGTTGCGACCTTCTCGGAGGGAATGTCCGGTTGGACTTCCTCGAAAAATGGCAGTCATAAGTCTATTCGTAACATTCCATAAACCTCCTTCATAACAACTAGGAATAGTACTTCTCATTTCTGCCAATTTGGGAAGTTCCAATAGATCACCAAAAGGTACCAATATATCTTCAAAACATTGGGATATTTTAGCAGGAGAAAGAATAGGAAACTGAGGCATATCTTTGTCCTCCATTTCTAAGAATGATAATGGAAAACCATGATAGTTCTCTATCTTGTTCCATATTCCTGTTTGTTGACAACGTATTTTGTTAGGATTTCTGGGTTCATCCAGCAAGTTAAGGAATAGAACGGTATCTTGAATATTGTTTTCTTCCAATAATATTTGTTGTATGACAGCAATAAGTGGCTCTACGTTTTGGTTATATTCGAATTCCTTGTCGATATATTCAGGAATATGCAAAGTTCCGTTGTTAATTTCCACTACATAAAGATATCCCTTTCGTTTGGCAAAGTTTTCAACATCGGATCGATTCATTTTGTAGCCTATCCAAGGTTGTATTTGGGATTGAGCTATTTGCTTCAACTCTAGTGAAATAGAAACAGGGACAAGAAGAGGTTGTTTGGTAGAGAGTTGACTGGATTCTCGACGTTGTTGTAAATAATGAAAGAGGTCATAATGAGTATGTAAATATACCAAACCATAAAGAAATAATAAAAGAGAAATAAAAGCAACTATTCTAAAGCGGGACAAATAACGGGTTACCATAAATGGAATCCAATTGCTTATTTATGGCCAAAGCATTGGAAGAGAGACAAAGAGAATATAGAAAATGAATCAATCTATGAGAAAGAGAGTTGATACAGTTGTGTTGAATGAGAAAGAAAAAGAATGCAATATTTATGGATATATAGTTTCTCATATAGGGAATGATCATTTTCTATTCCTCTTTTGAAAATTCTCGGATTACCACACAAAGCTTCATCCGATGGGATGGAAAATCTCCCTTTGTAGGATATTCGATTGTTCTTTTTCAGGCATGTGGATACAAAGGAAACCAAACTATTCAAGTGCAATGATAACTGCAGTTCCACTAACCAATATGGGAATACAAAATATGATTTCTGCTTTTACTACTTGTTTGGCTTTGGAAACCCAGTGGAAGTTACAAACCAACGTAAGTTGTTGTGATGAATAGTGTTGCAAGGAAATGGGAATCATATTGGATTTAGTTATTTGCTATCAAGTTACCAGGGATACGAATCAATATGCCTAAACTACCTTTGCCACAGATAAAAGGAAACAAAGGACAACAATCCAAAGATGCTGGTTCTTTGTATGTGGATGACAATCCCAATAGCGGCTTATTTACTAAAGCAACCGCACCAAGAAAGACAAATCCTTCTTCTACCAGTTCCACTTCTTCACAAGTTCGAGTTAGAGCTGCAGGTAGTCCTGTCAAAGTACCGCAGGCTCCTACTCTGGATGAAATAAGACAAAGAAAGGGAATCGAAACAACAGTGACTGGAAACGAAGGTTGGAAGCGATTTCCTTCAAGAAGACGTCCTGGTAGGGGAAAAATATATGTATTTTGGACATATATATGTATTAAGCAATCTTTTTACAAATAGGTAAAGATATGGATATGTTTTTGAACATGTCAAAGGACATGAAGCGTGGTTCATGAGGGAAAAGAGAAGATGTTTGGAATATGCTTTCTTCAGAACTTGACTATTTTAATTGTTGGTGTTGTTTCCAATAAAAAGATTTCTTGTGTCGTTGTTGTTATAGCTATTTGGCATACAATCCTTTGCATTGAAGAAATGGAAGAGGTTGGAGAGAAGAAGAAGAAGAAGACTGGTAATCACAACTCCATCCTATTTCAAGTAGCTATGGGAACTGCTCAACTACAAAATAAGAGAATCATATCGGAACCTAGAAAAGGAACTCTCTTGTTGTGTTGGATAAGTGATGAGTTACATTTACAGTGGAAGAACAGAGAAACTGGGGTTATAGAGCAAGACTTGAAACTTTCTAGTGACGCTTTGTTTCAAAGAGTTGAAGGTGTTCAAGATGGCAATATATATGTGTTAAAAGATTGCAGTAAAACGAACAAATATTTCTATTGGTTACAAGAACGTCCAACAATAGAAAAAGACGGCGATTATTACGCTTTTCAAATTCAACAACTGATTGACGCCAATACAAGTGAGAAAAGAGATAGCAACAAAAGTGACTCTTCTTTATCCAACGAATATTCCGCAGTTGCAGCCAATTCATTGGAAACAGTTTTACAAAGCTTGAGACAGTTTCGACCACCAGTCACTGACCTTAATCAAGTATTGTCTGCCGAACGTATCGTTCCTATTGTATCGGATCCCAACTTGGAACAAGTGAGGAAGGAATGACTTGTTTTGATAGACTAAGTACCTTTTTTTAATAGTCCATTCATAGTTTATACGAATATCTTCCAAAGGATGACCAAAATAGAGAGGGTCTAATCCAAGTCCTCTCAAGTCCTTCGTTTCGTGAACAAGTCCATATTTTAAATGCTGGCTTGCGTTCTCCTTATGCGGTAAGTGAAGAAACGAAATCAATTGAGGAAAATGAACTTGTTGTATATTAGCCACAACTTTTATACTCTCTGGGATTTCCTGACGCTGTGAATAATGGTCCAGACTATGTAAAGGCATTTATTCGTGCTATTATTCAGGACAAGAATCTTGACCATGAGAAGAAGCAGAGAGGAAATGGATGAAATGAGAAAGTTAGTATATTATCCGTCAGCATAAACACGCAATTGCTTCCCATAGCATAGTTTAGAAAGCAATGGGAACGAATGTGTCACCGATAATAGGAAAACTATATCTTCGATGTGGAGTTGGTTTGATATGGTTCTTTCGAATTGCTCTCTTCCTCCTCCTTTTTGATATGGATATTCTCTTCATGAGCCCTCCCGAGTTCCATTCTTTTACGTTTTTACATGCAATCCCTGTGTTTTATTTTTTCAATAAATTGAACGATAAGAAAAGAGTCTGTTATTACCTTTTCTAATTCCTGTACAAGGCGTCCATATTCTACATCTGTTCTCAACTGTCGTAAGGAGGACAGCCGAACCCCACACAAGGGACAATTCATACTTGTTGATTGCAAATATTTCTTGATACAACTATCACAAAAGCGATGTAGACAAATAATTATAGTGGTAACCTTTTTCAAAACACCCATACAGAGTGGACAAGTCATAAAAGACTTTGCCAGAGACTCAGGAATCTTACAAGTAACAGAGTCAAATACTAAGGGCAAGACAGGGATGTTCTCTATTGAAGAGTCCGTCTCTTGGTTAGTAGTATAATGGGTCATAATAGAATAGCTATTGGGAATGACCCATCAATTAAAATGACAAGAGAGAATGAATGAATGAATGGCCGTGTTGCTGTTGTGTTGAGCGCCAAAATGGCTTTCAAATAGCATTTTTTCTTTTTGAAAAATGGTTGGGATGTCTTGGAAAACTCTCTTCATGAGCCACAAGTTGTGGCTATGTATTGTTCTACTAGGACTATGGAAGTGGTGGCAGACGAATATTTCATTTTTGATGATAGAAGGCGATAAAAAGTTTGCTTCCACACAGCATTCTTCCCTAACTGTCTTGTCTTTGCCAACCACTCATAGAGAAACTACTGAGTGGTGGAAAGGAGAACGAGAAATCGATAACTTTTTCTGGAATAATGTAAGGGGGGCTAATACTATGTGGAAAATCAAGAACTTGTGTTATGCTCCTAAACGAGGTTCATTCGTGGTTTACAAAAATGACGTCAAGTTACTTCCAAAGTTTGTACGAGATTCATCCAAGTTGGTTCAATTAAACCATAAACCCCAGTTATCTTCCAATATAAAGTGGATTCGAGGAGTCTCACTTTTATTTGACGACTTGAGAATGGAAGAGTCAGGAGCTCATCTTTATTTTCATTTATTACCTGTGTTGAGTGGTTGGAGAATGGCAAAGGAACGATGGCCAGTTGAAAATATTTCGATGACATTTCAACATTTGAAAACCAGAAAACCTGCAGATAAACAATTGCTTGACCTCTTGTTGTATCATACTCCTGAGAAACAAATGGTCGAATTGAATCATTCTCGAATGACTGATTATGATGCCATTTGTTGGGAGCATGCTATTCGAATAGATCAATCATATGTCGGTACTGCAGACTCTTTTTCTTTCTCTCTTTATGTAAAACAGCTGGTACAAGATAAATATCGTATTCAGATTCCCCAACATTGCAAACATACAGAAATAGACAAGAAAAATCAAGTTTGGGTTATACAACGAAGAGTACGAGCGAGACAGATCATCAATATTGACGACTTGATTCAATTTCTGGAGAATAGAGGCATATCTCGTGAAAATATTCGAGTCTTTGATTCTCCTAATGCGGTATGTTCATCTACAGGTTGTTTTGGTTATCCCGTGTGTGACGACATCACCGAATCTTCCAAGCAAACTTGTCGCAAAAGTGGTCATCGGTTGGAAGAAGATATCAAGTTGTTTTCTCAAATTACGCTACTTTTATCCATTCATGGTGCTGGAAATGTACACTATCTTTGGATGCCACCAAATGCACATGTTGTGGAGATATTTCCTTATCATTTTCTACCTACTAAAGTGTATGAAACTTTCGCAAATTTGAGCAACTTGAAATACTTTCGGTATGACGTGAAGGACTCCACTGTTTATTTGGAAAATATGGAAAAGAGGACGCACAACTTTACCGTGCATCAGTGTTGGTCAGATAATAGTTGTCGTCCCAAAGTGAAACAGTTACCCGTTTTCTTACCACTCGAAGATAAAGGAAATCTGGCTATTCTATTGGAGAAAGTGATAGAATCTTGGAAAAGTACCTGCAATCAACGATAAGCTCTGACACAGAGAATCAGAAATCAAGTTTTTATGATTCAATCTTTTAAAATCCTCACCTGGATGATCCCGGAGATTCAAGACGATGATCTGATCAGCTTTTTCTCTTTTTCGGTAGGATATCTTAATCATCAGCAGAGATAGAGAGAAATTATCGGCCAAAATGATATCCTTTAGACCAAGTCTTTTCTCTCCACGAAACTTCACATTTTGTTATTGGGTGATTAAGAGAGAAGACAGTTTAGGAGTGAACAGTAGTTGACATATGGCTACAACTGAAAGGATACCCAATATATTTCCTGTGAATCCCAGTTTGGAACCTGCTCAACAGAAAAAGCCTTTTCATAACCGTTGGCATCCTGAAATCCCACCGGTTGCTCAGGTCAAAGTAAATTCAGTGTTTCGTGTAGAAATGATTGACTGGACTGGAGGTCAAATAAAGAATAATGATAGTGCAGAAGATATGAAAACTGTGAATTTAACTCGTTGTCATCATCTATCTGGACCCTTTGCAGTTTTAGATGAACAAGGTCAACCAGCACAGCCTGGAGATTTGCTGGTAATAGAATTATGTGATCTGGGTGCTTTGCCTGAACATGAATGGGGGTATACCGGAATCTTTGATCGTGAAAATGGAGGTGGTTTTCTTACTGACCATTTTCCAAAGGCTTCCAAAGCAATATGGGACTTTGAAGGTATTTATGCTTCTTCACGTCATATACCTGGAGTAAGATTTGCTGGAATTATCCATCCGGGAATTGTTGGAACGGCTCCCAGTAAGGAACTGTTGGAAATATGGAATGAAAGAGAACGGACATTGGTTGAAGAAGGTACTGAAAAGATGACACTTGCTTCCGTATTGCAATGTCGTCCGATGGCTTTATTACCTGAACCCAAATATGCTTTGTTGGGTTCCATCGATCCAAAGAACAGAGAATTTAATCGCATTGCGTCGGAAGCAGCGCGCACTATTCCTGGTAGAGAAAATGGTGGAAACTGTGATATTAAAAATCTAAGTCGAGGCAGTAGAGTATATCTACCTGTGTTTGTTCCCGGAGCAAACTTTTCTATAGGAGATCTTCATTTTAGTCAGGGAGATGGTGAAGTATCATTTTGTGGTGCTATTGAAATGTCTGGTTATGCCATTCTTCGTTGTCAAATCATTCGCAATGGAATGGATCGCTATTTGTCACCAATGGGTCCAACCAAGCTTCATGTGAATCCTATTTTTGAAGTAGGACCTTTGGAACCGAGATATTCGGAATATTTGGTATTTGAAGGCGTTTCAGTGGATGAACAAGGCAGACAAACATTATTTAGATGCATCTGTTGCGTACAAACGGGCAGTATTGAATTGCATTTATTACTTTACGAAATTTGGCTATTCACCCGAGCAAGTTTATCTATTGTTAAGTTGTTGTCCTTGTGAAGGAAGAATATCTGGTATTGTCGATGTTCCTAATGCATGTGCTACTTTAGCTGTACCCACTGCTATCTTTGAAATGGATGTTCGTCCCAAAGTTTCCGAGTTGCAACCTAATGTTCGTGTCATGCAGATATCCTTGCCTCAATGTTCTTATGATGGGAGACTTGCAACTTTTACTCCCCATTTTCGTTGACTGCTTTTATAAAACAAAAGATATCTCTTTGTTTGCCTATGATCTTCATTCTACATGCATCATAGATATTGACACATCATTTCCTAGTATAATATGAGAATAAGGTCTTGTCTGTCTCTCTCTCTCTCTCTCTCTCTCATTCATCCTCTTCAACAAAAGAAATGAAACAACCATCTCTTTTCTTTCTTTCATGCATCACTTTTTGCTTCATTATCAACACAATGCCATTCCATGCGATTCCCTTTCTCTTCTTTAGCTACAACAGTTGCCATCGAATGATAGGGAATGACTACTTTCACAGATGATGCAACATTTTCTTCTTTTCTTGTCTGATTATCAGATTGCTCATTCCCATGGTTGTCATTTCTACTATGGTTCCATTGTAAAGTCAAACGACTCCATGATGACCATGGGTGATGTCCATCACGTTCAACAACTTGTCGATGTTTTTTCTGCAAATGCCTAAAAAATCCACTATGAACAATTCTCCCTTCATTCAACGACCAAAATTGTGATAAGATAAACGATGCTTCCATGAGAATTTCATCTTCCGTATAAGGTTTCATTTCGCCATAGGCATAACTTAAAAACTCTACAACCTTGGAATAACTACAAACCAAAGGAGATAAAGTCATACAAAGAATATATATGCGACTACACAACTCAAATTTGCGACGAGTAGTTTGGTAAACATTCCGATATTCTTTGTAAGGATCTTTCAGTTGATACCAAATTCCATTCGATGACTTCAACCAAAGCCTCGGTTCCATTCCATATTCAATACACCAGTCTTGAATGTTATTACAACGAAAGGCTGCAGGCATCAATGGACTATTATTGCCTTCCTGACGAGGAATCAATATAGCTTCCAATACAAATGGACGTTCATCGTTATGATCCAAATCTTCGATGGCTACCATTTGACCTGTCCTGGTAGAATACAATGCAAAGCGATCCACCAACCTCCATTTGGTGCTATTATCTTCCAAAAGCCGATCATATTCGTTCAATACCGATGACTCATCAAAAAATATCACAAATTGTGATGTCAAGGGTTCGATTTCCTGTGGATCATATTCATCATCACTCAATTTCATGTAAGGAATTCTCTTCTTATCCCTCAATTGACGTACACCAATATCTCGCCACCGCATTCCATGTTGATTGGACTGTTGTGATTCTGAAGCATGATCAATTTGTCGAAGATCACGAAATTCCTTCTCCCTTTCTCGTTCAATGATTTCCACAACTGCCAACCGTTGTGCTTGTAGCCGTTGTCTTCTTTTCTGTCTTTTTTCTGCTTGTTCTCTTTCTTGCTCTTTTATCTTTTCTTCTTCTTCTTGTATACTTTGCTTTTCCAGTACTCGCGATGATCGTCTCTTTGCTATGGGGATCCAATCCTTTTTCTCACGCTTCTCTCTTTCTTTCACAATTCGCTCTTCTTCTTCTTCCCAAAGAGGCAATAGTTCAGATGACAATCTTTTCTTCAGTTGACGATCAAGTACATGTCGTTTGTCTTTCCAATTAGAAACCATTTCTTCCAACTCATGTACTCCTTCGGCTCGTATCTTCCATTGTGAAATAGAAAGCGTCTCTTGGTCAAAACAAGGAACGTAGTTGCTATATTTCAATAGACAGTGTTCATCTTGTACAATGAATGTTGCCATCGATTCGTTCTTCTTGAAGTCGACTTGAACCTCATCTGACTGTTCGTTGTCTTCCACCATTCTTCTTTTCGAGGAGGACCGCGTATTTATTCTATATGAAGAAGAATGAGGACGGGAGCGACTTTCATTTTCAACAGAAGAATGAACATCAGCTGTTCCCTTTGCATTCCAGGGAATAGTACCAAAAGGTAATGGCTCTTCCATATATACACGACAATCATCATCAAAGTACCTTGGATGGTTCAGTGATATTCTTTTATCCATATCTACTTACCAATAACAATTTCTTTGTGAATCGAATCCCAAGGGTTCCACGCGCAACTTTTCAGGCGCCATGTTTCTTATCTTCTCAGCTAGCGGTGTATCCAACTCAAATAACACTACTTCTATCAATAAATACAACGTTTCCAGTCGATCCAACGGTTCAAGTTGAATCCAAGTTTGCCAGTCATAAAATAAGTAGCTAATCAACCTTCCTCTTCTTCTGGAACAAGGTAACCAAAAGAGATGCGGTTTGTCTATAAAAAGAGGTTCGAAACATTCTCTTCGAAGCTCATGAACCAACTTGACCAACGCAGGCATCCAGGTATGGTCAGCTTGAAATAACAGTTGTTCTCTTCGAGGCTCTTGCAACCCTAAAAACTTGGCAATAATTTCCGCCAATAATATACTGCATTGAGGAGACTGAATGGCACTTTCCAGTTCCATGGGAGTCGATGGCGGCAACTCTAGTGGTTGTGTTGCCAACAAAAGTAACTTGAAAGTAGCTGGTAGTAGCCAAGAATGCTAGAGAAAATATAGTCTCGTGTTGAAAAAGTACTTGAGTCTACTTACTTGAATAGCATTAATAGTGGATGGTAGTTGGTTCCTATCGGAATCATCATACGAAACCATGTCATCGTGGAGAAGCGGCCTCATCCAAAATGAATGAGAAATGGAAATGGTACTACACAAATGCAGGAAATGTTGTGTAAAAGAGTATAAGTGTGGTGTCGAATAGAAGCATAAAAAGCTTGTCTCTCAGTCTTCTTCTAGGAGAAGAAACCAACTTTAACGTTTAAACTTTTTCTTAGTCCGAACTGCCAGTGGTCCCTTGTCAGAAAAGGATTCGGACCTTCCTGGCTTCTTTTGGAATACGAGTCTCCCAAGCCACAGTCTTCTTTTTCACAAAACAGTATATTTATTTGTAGTTGGTTGTATTCAAAAGAATAGCCGCAAGAAAGGATTTGCTTTTTTCTTCCTAACTTTGCGCCCAAACAAACACTCAAGTTTTGAATCGTTGAAAAAGAAGACTATCAATTAACAGAAACCTTTGATTTATTCTGAAACATTTGAAAATTATTTGTTTTATTCACACAATCTTTGTGTCTTTACACAACTCAATGCTTCCCTGTATGAAACCACCACATCCAAAAACCAGCAATAATACGATAGATAATAGCCATTCCAATCAAAACTCCGGAATAACCCCATTCGTTGACAGAGGCAAAACCAAACTGTTCCAAATAATTAACTCCAGGCACAGGGTTGGGATAAGGAGGAATATAGTTGGGAGATGGTGAAAATGTTAGGTCGCTAAATTCATTTTTCATAAAGTTGGCAAAACTAGCGAACAAAGAAATTTAGCTTTCCTCTCATTATGAATATTTACAACTCTACTTACCTATAATAATTCAATGCAATATAACCTAAGATTATACAACAGTATTAGAAATCTTGTGATAAATTCCTACCGAAAAAGTATTACTTACGGAACCATCTGAACCACCAACCAATGTTATTCAATGGAATAAAGAATCCTTGTACGCACATAAAAGCACCAAATACAAACGCTCCCATGGCAATACCCACAATAAAATAGGGAACTACGGCAGCTATAACCATCATCATACTCTCGGCTACCAAAAGAGATAAAAACAAAGTCCAAATAAAAAAGCAATAACGACCAAATGACGAATTCATGCCAACTAGCCAATAACATATAGTTCCAGATACCAAAGCCAATAAGAAAACAAACGGAACATCCACAAGAAAATGAGCAATTTGATAAGAAAGCACATGATAAGTTCCATTGGCTCTTTCACGAACAAATATTTCTTTCTCTTCTAAATAGGCTGGAAGAACACTTATACTCATAAAGACCATAAATGCTGCAACGTAGAATAAAGCACTCGCAAAGTTTTGCATATTCGAAGCTGATTGTGATAACCGAAGCCATACAATCCCAATCAAAATAGCTAACATGACATACATTGCAAACCTCAACCAAACAACAGCAGGGTTTCGAAGAACGTTGAGAAAACCACGACGAACAAGTACACTTGTTTGCCAAGGCATAGAAGTAGCAAACTGAACGTCCTTACGTCCAATAGAAGACAAAGGTGTCTGTTTCTTTACCACAAATTCTTCATTGTCCGTAATATTCAACTGCTTCAACCTTCGATAAAGGAAATCTGCCTTTTCACTGGTTGGCCAAGCATCTAAAATTTGACTGACTGTTTCGACATCTCCAAAGTCTGCGTTGATCAGATCAATCACCCATTCAGCAACAGAGGTATGTTCAGGAATAGAAAATCCGAGCTGTCCAAAGTGATCCAAAGTTTCTTTAGGAGGACCAAAATAAGCAGCACGGCCACCTGAAAGTAACAATAATTGATCACACATTTCGAAAACGGTTTCACTTGGTTGATGAATAGTACAAACAATTGTTGTTCCACGACTACGAGCAATGTTTCGCAAAGATTGAATCAGATTAAAGGCAGAAGCCGAGTCTAATCCACTGGTAGGTTCATCCAAAAACAGTAAGCGAGGTGCAGAAACCAACTCAACACCAACCGATAATCTTCTTTTTTGTCCACCAGATAGTCCACGAAAGAAAACGCCGCCAACTAGCATTTCATTTTAGTCATTCATTAGGTTGTCAACAACAACAAAAAATACCTTTTACATCACGTTGATTTTTCAGACCTAATATCTCCATTGCATCTTCTACTCTAGTTGAACGACATTCTTCAGAGTTGCAATAAAATTGAGCTGCATAACTGAGTGTTTCCTTGACTGTTAGCGAAGAGAATAGATGATCGAATTGCTCCACATATTTAGCACTTTGTTTGAAAGCAAAGGCGTCTTTAGGATGGCCATCAAGTGTCACGGCTCCGTATACTGGAAGTTTAACTCTGTCAGCAAGAGAATCTAACAGAGTCGACTTTCCACTTCCAGACGGACCCATAATAAATAATACTTGTCCTGGTTCCACTATGCCACTCACGGAGTTTAAGATAAGTTTTTCTCCTAATTCAGTCACTTTTGGAGACTTTGAGAAACCCAATTTACTCTTCCAGGAACTGGAACCCACTGTAACTTTTACAGTGATATTGTGCCAAGCAAACAAAGCTCCAAAGGTTTCGGAATTTGCATTGGCTACAGGTATATCTTCTTGAGGATCCTCTATAGTCACGGTATATGGCTCCTCGGATGGTATATGACTATTCTCCACTGCGTGCATTTTCTAACGGAATCAAAATCAGATGAAACTACCAAGAAAAAATGATAATCTTTACCAAAGTGAGGAATGTGGTTTATAAACAATTTTTAGAATCTTCGTCAGTCACGTGCAACCCTTGAGAAATTAAATGATTGGACAAACGTAGATGAGGGTGCGTTCTAGATACGTCCAACGTGGCCTCCAATTGAACTTGAAGAAATCTGATGATAGAGCGGCCGGGATAGTTTTAGGCTTGAGCGGGACCTTGTTATATAGTTAACTAGGTACAGAAGCACATACAAATAAGTATCTGTAGAAGGCGTAGATATGAAAACTTCATTCCAACTTTTTTCAATTGTTCTTATGCATATCAGAAACATTATCAACCAAGAACCCCTTAGGATGAGTGGAATTTACGTGTCCAAGAGTCAGACACCTTCTTGAATGTGGACAGCAATTTTGAAATTTTCCCTCTCTTTCATTGCCTTTATATGGAGTCAGCAGAGTTGCATGCTCGATTATCTACAACTCAAAGAGTGCGAGACCTATGGGTCTTAAGAGAACAGGTATGAATTGAATACGAGAAAAAGTCAAAATTGTAAAATAGTTGAATATGTCAGGCAAGAGTAAGAGCAGTGGAGTTTCGGTTTCTAAGACAGTTGGAGAATATTTTGGTGAGTATTGGAAGAAGTCCTCTCCATTCCATTGACTAGAGCCATTGTTTAGAACCAACATATTCTCCGGGTCTATGACAAGCAGGGTAAGTGATTTTTGCACAAGACGTAATTGAATGTCCATTTTGTGCCATTGGAAAGATATGAATTTAAATAAGGAAGAAGAAACACAAAATGGCAAGGACTCGTTTGTTTCAATCAGCAATACTGGACCGACTAGGGAAAGAAATTATAGACATAGTTTGGTATCCGAAGTACAAATGATCCAACAAAGTCGGCTTGTAACGGTTTGTACTCACAATATCTGCATATAAAATCATTATATATCCATTCTCAGGGTTTATCCGAAGAATATCGGTCCATCTTGGAAGGAAATATTGTTTCACCATCTAGACAGTCTTGGTTCGGAGGTGATTTATGGAGGCAAGTCATAGAACAGCAGACTGTTTCTAATGCTTTGAGCTCGTCATTTCGTCATCAACTTGAATTTGCTCTTCTCCATTCACAGTCGATTCATTCTTCATCAACTTTGAGACCATTCATAGTACGAGATAGTCATTCTTCCCCCAGGAGGAGACATCAAGAAACAACAAATTGGGAAGATTTTTCTGATATTCAAGATTCGACTGACGAGATAGAACTATCAGAAACTAACTACAAAGATTTCCTACTGGATCAAATGAACAAACTTCAAACTGACATTCAGTGGATAAAAAGTACCATGCAGGCTTCGTTCGATTTGCAATTGGAAATACAACGAGAAGTTCGGCAAGAAATTGCTGCTGTTTTACATGATTGCAATTCGAAAACAGTAGAAACATCTTTAGCTTTCCATTCTCAATCAATTTCAAAAGGAACTTGTATCGTTTGTGCTCAAAACGTCATCGATTCGTTGTTGTATTCTTGTGGCCATATGTGTACTTGTTGCTATTGTGGAAGACAACTAATTGCAACTGGTCAGGTAGGATTACTATCCGAAAGGATTGGAATGTACTCATTAATGTTTTATCTTTGAAAATTGAAAACATAGACATGCCCTGTTTGTCGTGCACCAGTGAAAGATGTTGTGAGGGCTTACACATGTGGAGAATGCTAAAAAGCGATATTGAGTGGCAATCTGATTCATGGAAAACAAATAATGTTTTATAAGGACTATTTTTATAAGGATATTCTTCAGTAAACTTCTGGAACTAGTTTAGAGGCCTTGTCTTGAGCATTCTTCAGCTCTTCACCAGGAGATAAGTCTAAAAATGCATCCAATTCTTGAATCACTTTATGATAGAAATCTTTTGCCTAGAATCAATTCATCATTTTGTTTAGCTATCTTTGACTAATGTCTATATCACAATACCTGCATTTGATATTTTTGGTTTTGATCAGTTACTCCACGTGCGTCAGATGGAATAAAGTTGGGAGTATAAGCGCTGGCATCCAACTGACTCATTGCATTGTCAATGTCCACAGTATATTCTATTGCCTAACCACTGTTATCAGTGCAACGTTACAAATGATACTACATCCATCCAACTAATACCTTGTCTTTCAAAGTATCTTCAGAAAGAAGATTGGTCACTGTCTTCATATTGGTTTTCAGACGTAACACTCGAGTACAGTAGTTGACACTTGTTCTCGCTTTGTCCCAGTTTCCATTGTTCAAATAACCTTCCACTGGGTCAAGTAGTTGTCTGCACTAGAATTAATAAATATTTCAAGTTTACTCTTTTTCTATTTTGTTCGTCTTACTTGGATGATGGGAACCAAAGCAGACTCCATGTCTGCATTGTATGCAAACACGGGAGAAGCAAAGCAATAGACACCAATAAGAGTGACTAGAGCCAAATAACCTCTTTGATGCTTTTGGTTGGAGGTTTTGTGGATAGAAAGTTGCCATCGATGACCAACTTGGAGCTTTGTTCGCTTTCTGGAAGACCAGTGTACCCAGTACACTTTTCTGTTGGATAAACAAGTAGGATAACGTAAAGGATTGCTTAAATAAACACATACAGGCTGAAATAGTAAAGTCCAATCTCTACAACAGAGAATAGTTGACTTGGAGTGTTGCATATACATTCAAATGGACGCGAAGTGTAAACAAAGAAAAGATCGGAAACAACCTTTTGTGATTCATCTCCTCCCAATGGCATCTCATGTCAAGACCAATGTCTTCATTCCATTTGTATAATATATAAATATATCCTTCTTTAGATCAATAATATCAAAGTTTTCTCGAGATTATGTGCAGTAATAGACAATTGGATTATTCTCATTGAAAGTTATTATTTGCAAACTTTTGGATAAATACTCCCTCTTGTCTCCATATATTATGGATATTCCATTAGCATAGAAAAGCTATGTCCATTTGACATCCACAACTGCACGTTCATTATTGTTCATACCAACTTGTATCCTCCAAGGATTGAGAATGGAGAGCAACTCATTTGAAGCATCAACTTTTCATTAGACAAACGAGTCTATCAAATGGTCTTCTTCTTACATCAACATGAAACTATTTCTTTCCAATATAGACAGAGTAGTATAAAGAACAGTTGTATTCGTGTTCTTATAAAGACGTTATTGTAAGATAAGATACCATCAAGTGAGACAAACGTTTCCATCTTGAGAATTTGAATTGATTGTTCCGTTTTTTGGGTCTAAACGAAGCGGTAAGCACAATGGAATGGCTAGACTATGTTTTATGTTTGGCTTATAAAAATGATTGGCTCAGGTGCAAACCATGGCAAAAAGTCTCTCTCTTGGGATTGTAAAGAGAATAGCGTTTGAATTAAAAAAGCTAGAAAGTGACTCCATAGAAGGAATTGTTGTAAAGTATGATCCTCAAAACATTTCTATTGTTTATGCATATATACAAGGACCTGGTAAGATACAGTTTCTTGTAAATACTGTATAATAAACTTATCTGTGACAACATTGTATAGTCTCTACACCTTACGAAGGGGGAACTTTTAAAGTGAAACTTAACTTTACACCTGACTATCCTAGTGTTCCTCCTGTTGGATATTTCGTAACCAAAATATTTCATCCCAATGTTAGTAAAGATGGTCAAATATGTGTAAATACTTTGAAAAAGGATTGGAAACCAGAATTGGATATTAGGCATATATTGTTGGTCATTCGGTAAGTTATTCTTTATGTTGTAAGAGACCCGCGTGGTTTCAACTAATTTTCTAGTTGTCTATTGATTGATCCTAACGCAGAGTCTGCTTTAAATGAAGAAGCAGGAAAACTATTGTTGGAGAAATACGAAGAATTTGCCAAACATGCCAAGTTGTGGACAGAAATTTATGCTAGCATAGAAAACAAAGCAAGCAACATAGAAAATATTCGCTCTTTGAATGACTGTCAGAATACTTTAGAAGCAGCTACTAGTAAAAAGGAAAGCAAAAGAAGTAGTTTGAAGAGATTATAAAAGCAACACGTCATAAATTCTTAAGAATAAATGAATGCGGCATCCTAATCGCCCATCCTTTTGAAGATTCTTATATTTCATTCTTTCTTAAAACCTCCACAATCTCCCTCGTGTGGGTTTTGGTTCATTCGTTCTATCGATGGCAAGTAGACCGTTTTATTTGAATGGATGAGTAACTCATTATTGATGTGTTTGGAATAGGATACTTTTTTAATATTTGACTCAACTAGTCAACGCTTTGGTGTAGCAGCTGAACACATATACGACGTAAACAACAATACCAAGTTACGTTTTGGTGGTAAAATTCGCCATGGAGAGTCGGATCCTTCGGGCTATGTTACTGCGGAATATGACTTTACGGTTTCAAAGGAAGACTTTCCTATAAACATCCGCGCTCGTGCAATCTGTAAAAGTAACCATTGCGTCGGTGACATTCGTGCTAAAAAGAAGTTTGAAGTGGATGACGACACTTCCTTATTCTTCTTGGCAAAAGCTTCTACTCAGGAATTGACAAAAGGAAGTTACATTATCGGTAAAGTTGGAGTGACTCGCGACTTTCGCTTGGGTGAGGACACGTTTCGTTTGGGTGCTTTATGTGACCAAGATGGTAACTGTCGAGGTGCCTTAAGGAATCAAGCTTTGGGAATCAATACCAACTTTAAAGGCGATTGGAATCTAAGACTTGTAATATCAAAGAGTTCCAAGGAAGCTGATAAGTTATTCTTTGATTAGAAAGGATAAATATTGGGTTGACTATTTCATTGAAGTGTTTACTCAGTTTGTTATTATGTTTGTGCTACAACTCAATTTTTCGTTTTCGATCATAAAATACTATTTTTGTGCTTTGTACAAAATTCGTTGATTGTGTTGTCGAACACTAGTTTGTGACATACAAAAAGATGTTTGTGACTTCTCACAGTGTTACGAGTCTTGGAACAAGATGCCGTTGTTCCCACGCAAACTGTCGGAGAAACAAGTTATGGAAAGTTTATTCTACAAGTCTTCTTATACAGCGAAAGCGAAGTCAACTCGTAGGTACTGCACTGACACTTGTTCTAATGCAGCAAGGACAACATCACCAACAAGAAGAACAACCACGTGAGAATGGAGATAGTAACTGGAAAGTTGATGAAGCAAGTGCCTCTACTCCTATGAATTCTATTGAAGTGAAACCTGAAAAAGATTGGCACAGCGTTGCAAAGGAGACTGAACAACAAGCAGAAGAAAAGTTATTAGCGGCGAAAACTGCTGAAAGACAGGCACAAGAGGCAGAAGAACATGAAGCTTTACACGCGCCATCAAGTGGAAAGGAACGAGCTGCTGCATTAAGAATAGAGGCTGAACAGTTGCGCTTACAAGCGGAACGTGCCAGGTTAGAGATAGTGTTCAAGTATTATTTGTTGTATTCATTCTAAAGTCTTGTGTGTTTGTAGACTAGAAGCAGAAAAAGCTCAATTAGAAGCAGAGAAGATTCGTTTTGCTTTAGAAAAGGAAAAGTGGGAAAAGACGAAACAACAAAGTACAAAGGAAGTAGTGACACCTCATAACGATCTTTCCAGTAACGATAGTAACGACAGTGTTATTGCAACTCCATCACCACCACCTGTTGCTCCAGGAAGTGGCTATTTTGTTGGACCTATGAATCCTTTTGCCAAGTTGAATATTCCAAGAATAGCTGAGAACGATGTCAAAGTTCTCAGAGAGTCTGTATTTGGGTTTGATACATTTTATGTAACACATCTGGATCGTTCACCTTTGGGAGATCGAGTTATTTTTCATGGCAATTTGAGGACAGACTCTGCCAAAGCAGTTCGTTTATTAAATGAAGCTTTAGAAAAGAAAGGATTGGCTCCGAGAGTAAGATTATTTCTCATGGAGGATCCATTGGATAATTATAGACCTGTCTTTATTGCACTTCCTAAACAAAACGAAGCTCTGATGGTCAACAGAACTTTTGAAGGAATTGCTTCAGTCTTTCTCGGAGTCCTTGGCACAATAACAACTTTAGGTTATGGTTGGTCATTTTGATATTGGCTTGTATTTTCACTAATCTTGTAATTTCTTGTCTTAGGAGTTGGAGTATTTGGACTCACTCCAGTGTTTCTCGATAAACTCAAGGCTGGAAATACTGATGAAGTATATCAGACATTGCCTATTTCATTAGGAGCCATAGCCATTGTTCTATTACATGAGATGGGTCATCGAGTAAGCTATCAACTCTCATGCTTCTTGATTGAACTGAATGTTTGGTAGATTGTCGCCTCCATGAAAAACATAAAGTTGGGATTACCTCTCACAGTCCCAAGTCTACAAATTGGTTCTTATGGTACTATTACACCTTTGAAAGACTTTCCGAAGAATCGTTCCGATTTTTTTGATGTAACAGTTGCAGGTCCTTTGGTTGGTATGTGAGAACTGTATTATATGAATATATGATAACAAGTAACTAGGAGTTGTGACTAGTGTGACTCTATTTGTTGTGGGCTTAACTTTGTCTCAACAGAGTTTGGATAGTCAGACTATACCCGATTGGTTTCCCCAAGTTCCAAGTTTATTATTTAGAGCTTCTATGCTCGTTGGTTCTCTAGCAAAGATAATTGCCCCGTATTTGGATCTCTCTCACAACACTGTAGCAGTACATCCTTTAACTGTGGTTGGATATACTGGTTTACTTATCAACGCTCTGAATTTGCTACCTATTGGAAGGTTGGATGGAGGTCGAATTGTACAATGTATCTTTGGACGCTCTACAGCTTCTAGGGTGGGGGGTATTACACTGTTGCTACAAGGCCTTGGTGCTGTACTGGGTAATTCTCCATTATTGCTTTTCTGGGGTATATTTGTAGTTCTCTTTCAAAGAGAGATGGACCTTCCTTGCGAAGATGAGTTGACTGAACCAAACAACAAACGAAGTGCACTAGGTCTCGTCTTGTTGTTTGTTATGCTTTTCACTTTGATTCCGTTTCCTGATGCTTTAGGGAATTTGACGGGTCAGTATTGAAGAATAAAAGCGCCAAAGTGATTTTAGCCTCCAGAGAAAGAGACACGCCCCGCTCCCTGATTGGCTCACCAACTTGGCTTTTTATGTAAATGGCCCGTCGCGCCATTTTCTTTTCCTCATTTTTTTTGTTTTGATATTATTGGCCTTCTTTGGTATTCTTACAATCAAACGTCAACATGGTTAACAAAGCAACAGCTACAATCGGATATCCCAGAATTGGACTCAATAGAGAAATGAAAAAGGCTTTGGAAGCCTACTGGGGAGGTAAAAGTTCGCTCGATGAACTTTTGAAAGTTTCCAAACAAGTTGAAGAGGAATCACTGAAGGACCAAATGGTGAGTGGAAGCTGAAGCCAAGCGCATATAGGCTAATCTGAGTGAGTAGAATGCTGGTATTCAACTTATTGGAGTGGGTGACCATACAATGTATGATCACGTGCTGGATTGGACATTCCGTCTGGGTTTGATTCCAGACCGTTTCAAGCAGGTTCAGAATCCGAAAGATAAATATTTTGCAATGGCGAGAGGAAACAAAGAAGGTAACTGACTGTTGAAACTGAGTTTTCGTACTGGTTCGTGACCATTGGTTTGTAGGTTTACAAGCACTGGACATGAGTAAATTCTTCGACTCCAACTATCACTACTTGGTCCCCGAGTTGAACGCGCACTCCAAACCTTCTCCTAGTTTTGAAGAGTTTTTGGATGAAATTTCCAGAGCTCAGCAGCAGATTGGAAAGGAACGAGCAGTGCCCATCGTTTTTGGTCCGGTTACGTATGCACGTTTGGCTCGTTGTGAAGGAGTTTCTGTAGATGAGATGATAAGTCGTTTGGTGCCTGCATATGTTAGTCTTTTGAATAGTCTAAAATCACTTCAAGTTCCTGAGGTACAGTTGCACGAACCTGGTTTTGTTCTGGGTGATGCAGAGACTTTGCAAAAGGCTGCAGAGGCAGCTTATCAGGAGCTAGCTAAAGTGCAGGTACCTATCAATCTGGTAACTTATTACGACGACTTGGGTAAAACGTATCCCTGGGTTGTCAAGTTACCAGTTCAGACAATTAGCATGGATTTTGTTCGTGGTGATAACTTGTCTCTTGTGAAGAAGCATGGCTTCCCTGCAGATAAGAAACTTGGTGCTGGTGTATTGGATGGTCGTTCTGTATGGAAGGATACAGGATACGCTGCACAAGTAATCAAGGAACTTGAGGCTATTGTCAAATCAGCTATCGTTGTTCAACCATCTTGTTCGTTGATGCATGTTCCTCTAGATGTCAATTCCGAACCTTCCTTAGATAGTAGTTTGAAGTCTCGCCTGAGCTTTGCTCGTCAAAAGATCGCCGAACTTGGTGTGGTTGCCAGTGGGAAGTCGGATGGAGCAAGTAGTGGTTCAAGTGGGGCAACTAGTCAAGATCTAGAAGCTACTTTGGACAAGTCCATGTTTTCTCGTTGTGAACCATTTAGCAAGCGTCGCAGTCAACAATTTACTGTTCCTGGTGGTTTTGGTACTACCACTATTGGTTCATTCCCTCAAACTCCTGCGGTTCGAAAACTTAGACTTCAATATAAGAAGGGTCAAGTTTCTGAAGAAGAGTATCAGAGACAAATTGATCGCCATATCTCATTTGCTATTGGTGTACAAGAGGCTTTGGGATTGGATGTTTTTGTACATGGAGAGTCAGAACGCAGTGATATGGTGGAATACTTTGGCCAAAAGCTTCGTGGTTTTACCTTTACAGAAAATGGTTGGGTCCAGTCTTATGGTTCAAGATACGTGAGACCTCCCATTATTTATGCCGATGTTTCTCGTATTTCACCCATGACAGTTCGTGAGTTTGTGGTCGCACAGTCTATGACGAACAAGCCAGTAAAAGGCATGTTGACTGGTCCAGTTACGATTCTCAACTGGTCTTTCCCACGTAAGGACATTCCTCGCAAGCAACAAGCTTTACAGATTGCGTTGGCTCTTCGTGATGAGGTTGCTGATTTAGAAAAAGCCGGATGTGCTATTATTCAAATGGATGAACCAGCACTACGTGAAGGGTTACCACTCAAGAAGGAACGATGGAACGAATATTTGGACTGGGCTGTGAAATCATTCCGTCTTAGTACCGTCGTTGCGGCACCCAAAACTCAGATAGTTACCCATTTATGTTACAGTGATTTTCAAGATATTTTAGAAGCCATCGATCAGATGGATGCGGATGTATTGACTATTGAAAATAGCCGTAGTGATGATGCTATGTTGCGTGCACTCGCTCAATATGGGTAAGTCTCCAATGGTATTTGTTTTGAATGAGAGATTGAACATAGTTTGTTGGTATAGTTATGCTCGTGATATAGGACCTGGAGTTTACGATGTGCATTCACCAGCTGTTCCCAGCACCGAATTTTTAGTGAAGAAGATGGAAGGATTCAAAAAGTCTGGGATTCTTTTGGAACGTTTGTGGATCAATCCAGATTGTGGTTTGAAAACGAGACAATGGGAAGAAGTGATTCCTTCTTTGAGAAATATGGTAGATGTTGCTGTTCAATTACGCAAAACCACCAAGAATGGGATATAAATGCCAATAAATGCTTTTTTGTTTGTTTTACCAAAATGAATAGAGAGAGAAATTAGAAAATAGTCAAAGAGAGACTTGTAACCACCATCGTTTGCATTTCTTCGAATTTGGATTCTTCTTTCACAAAAGTGGAAAATTGAAACCATCTTAACTATGCAGTGTTGGTCATCCTCCTTCAAGTATATCATATCTAGTGGTTTGAAACTAATATGGAAACGATCTTTTTGGGAAAAAGCCCAAGGTATTTTATACTTCTTTTCCATACTACGGACAGTCGTTTATCCATCACTCGGATAGAATATGGTTCCAAAACTGCCATCGTTTCTAGGAAAAATAACTATTCATACCATCAGTTGTTACGTGATGCCAAACAGTAGGCTAGTGATTGAGTGAAAGGTGAAATAGTGTTGAACCTCTTTTTATATATATCTATAGGAAAGCGTTGTTGTTAGCAGGTGGTAAGGATTTGGAACAAGCACGAGTAGCCGTATTGGTACCTCCTTCTTATGCTTATGTGTCATGGCAGTGGGCTATATGGTTATCTGGGGGAGTATTTGTACCACTGAGTCCTTCTCATCCACAAGAAGAATTGGAATATTTCGTTCGCGATGCGGAAGCCACACACATTGTTGTATCAGCAGAGTTTCAAGATAAGTTGACGCAACTGGCTGGAGAATATTGTTTACCTTATTTAAGAGTGAGTCCAGTGGATGGTAGTTTGTTGATGGGTTCAGAAAGAAAGAAGCCGAATGTGGACACCATCGAGTTTCCAGTCATCGATAAGAAACGCAATGCGATGATTATTTATACATCGGGAACGACGAGTCGACCCAAAGGAGTGTTGTATACTCATGATATGATTGAAGCTCAAATCAAGTCATTAGTGGAAGCTTGGCAATGGACTTCAAGTGACCACATTTTGAATGTTTTGCCGTTACACCACGTTCATGGCATCGTCAATGTGGTTTGTTGTGCACTTTATTCGGGTGCTACGTTGGAAATGATGGAAAAGTTTCAAGCTCAACCGGTGTGGGAACGTTGGATGTTGAACTTGATACCTCAAGGATCCCATATCAGTTTATTTATGGCAGTTCCTACCATTTATCATCGACTGATTCAAATGTATGACGCAGCACCACCAGGTATTCAACCTTTGTTATCGGATGCTGCCAAATCGTTGCGATTATTTGTAAGTGGCTCAGCAGCTTTACCAGAAACAACATTTCATAGATGGAAAGCTATTACGGGTCATCTCATATTGGAACGTTATGGAATGACGGAAGTGGGTATGGCGTTATCCAATCCGTTGAAAGAAGAAGAAAGAAGACCAGGTTGGGTTGGTTATCCATTACCTGGTGTACAAGTTCAACTCAAAGATGAAGAAAGCAATCAGTGGATTACCGAAAAAGCGTAAGCAATAGATTCCACTGATAGAGATGACTGAACCAAGATTTTGTGTATATATATATATATATATAGTGGAAGAGGAGAGTTGTTGATAAAAGGTCCCAATGTATTTCGTGAATATTGGAATCGACCCAAAGCAACTGCTGCTGCATTTGAAAAGGGTTATTTTTTAACAGGAGATATAGCACAACGAGATGAAAGTGGATTTTATCAAATCATAGGTAGATCAAGTGTGGATATTATTAAGAGTGGTGGATACAAATTGTCAGCGTTGGAAATAGAACGAGTCTATTTGCAACATCCAGCGATTCAACAGTGTACTTGTGTCGGTATTAAGGACGACGAGTGGGGAGAGTCTGTTGGGTTAGTGATTGTGTTGAAGGATGGACAAGGCGATGACGTGAGCTTGGAAGAGTTGAGAGAATGGGGAAAGGATAAGTTGGCACCTTACAAGCTTCCTAAAAAAGTAAAAGTAGTGAAAGAAATACCAGTAAATGCGATGGGCAAAGTACAAAAGAAACAAGTAGCTCAAGAAATGTTTGGTTAAGACTCGATCATACTTTTATCCGTTACAAAGTGAAGTGGATGTCTTCTATAAAATGGCCAACTAGGAAGTACCCACTAGAAGAGAATGAACTGAGTTTGCTTTTCTCATACAGACAGAAATAGTATTTGGACAACCTACCAAAGCTACTAAAAAAACTCCAATAAGAAAGCCTTTGAACGTGGTTTTATAATCGTCTGTTACAATCGCAACAACTAAGGAAACCACCTAATAACTTTTAAAAAAACAAGTCCACCACAAGTCTTCACTTTTATACTTGCCGTTGTAAGAAATATTCCTCTTTTTGTATATCTTTCACAAATGGCTTGTCCTTGTAAATCCATGACAAAATCCCACAAGTCTTTGCTCTATCATATTAGGAAATGAGAATATGTGGAGACTCAACTTTTTTATGACTACATCATAGAGAATGGCTTGCAGTCCAAGACTAGACAATCCTTTGGTTGACAACATATTTGAGCAATCATAACTCTCGCCATGATGAGTATAAGGATACATATAATCTTCAAAAGTGAGAGTTGTATTATCTCTCTCTCTCTCTCTCTCTCTCATTAACTGTAAGTGTGAGATATTGCGTAATGCGTTCAATTCAGAAACACTCAATTAGTAAGAACTAACAAAATAGCTCCAAAGTCTACAATACCGATATCAACCTCTGGTAATGCAAGTTAAGTTGATGGAACCTCCTAATCAATACAATAAAAAACAATTAGGAAAATTGGCAAAATGAAGAGAAACACTGGTAATACTCTCTTTCTCTCTCTCTCCTCCTATCAATTATTATTATTATTATTAGTAGTAGTAGTACTTGTACTCTTCTTATCCATCTTGAATAGTAATAAAGGAGAAGAACAAAACAACTTGCAATGCCAATAGTAACAAAATACAACAGTAGACAACTTTCATGTTGAATATATCCCAAAAACATCTAATTGTGTTGACTTGTTGTTTCTTAAAAAAGCAAATGATAGCGTCAGTCTATTCGACGATCCCATGGAAACATATTTGTTGTCTCCTTGTCTTGCTTTCCTAAGCAATCAGAAAGTTGATTCATGACAAGTTTCCATATTGTTTTTATTTCTATATAAAAAGAGTAGAACAAAACGGGTAAACGACAAACTTCCTATTGTTTTTATGATTGTATCAACGAAGAAGGAGTTGAAGACAACATATTTTCAAGAGAGAATATAATATAGCTTGGGAGGAATAACATGCATTGAAAACACTAGAATTTCAAGAATAGTTCTAGAAAGTTTCAGTGTTGGTTGAAACTATGCAAAGTTTCAAGTGGGAATGGACAATGCCCATTCATTGTTTAGAAATCAAAGCTTCGTGTTCTCCCAACGTACAAAACTTAAGAGAAGAAAATAGTTACATATGGCATTTGCAGCTACAATGTATGCAATGCAGTGAAAAGACAGGATGGATTACAGTCGATCCTAGTCAAGAAATGGCTAGAGTGAGAAGTGGAATTTGTCACGTGTTGTTGCACTGTCGACTATGTGGTAGACAGGTATGTTTTGATGACTGATCAAAGACGGATGACAGAAAGTGGCCATAGTGTACCATAACAATATTAGAAGAACCTCACGTGTATGACAAAAACGAAGAGTTTCAACAGTTTGCTTCTTTCGACTGTCGGTAAGCTTAGCCAAGAGAAAAGATGGGTTTATGTCGGTTAAAGTAGTTTGCATAGAGGACTCGAGCCAATAGATTGGAATCCTGTAGGAACCGATTTCATTGTGGAGTTGAACTCTGGTGTGGTTATGAGACAAGTTTCTTTTGAAGAAGGAGAATATTATGGCAAGTATAGAATAGAATAAACACAATCGATGAGAGAAAAAAGTAAATTTGTTTTTGCAGACTATGATGAGAATCAAAAAGAACAAGTTTTTATCACTTGTTTGGAATGGCAATGGAAGAGAGTCTAGCATGAAAAGTTTACCATAAACAACACAACTAGATAAAGATATCATTCTCTATTACAAACTTTTGTGACAACTATATATAATAAACAACAACACAAACAATCACAATTATCACAATATACAAAAGTATAAGAATCCAAAATATTTTCTATTCTACACATTTTTCAACGTCGTTGATTAGTCACTTGAGTATTTAACTACAGCTTTCAGGGAATCGCCTCACTATCTTACTATAAATACGCTTCCCATAAGGAGTCGACTTTAAAGATGACAAGTGTGGTCTAATAATTTCACAAAACTGTTCCAACTGAGGAGATTGAGCCAATTGTAACGCTCGTTGTACGACATAATTTCCATATGCATCATGTAAAAGTCTTCCAAGCAGCTCTCGATCGGACATCAACTCGTAGATGAGATGCTTACGAGTTTCTGGGTCAACTTGTTGCAAACACTTTTCAACCACATTAGATGAAAACTTCTGAACAGATAATTCATAAAGATGACCAGCCAACTGAGCAATAATCTTGGCAATATAAAAGCGATTTTTTAGGTCCAATACATATTGAACTACATAATTGCCAAAAGCATCTTGAACCAAAGTAAATGCATTCTCACAAATTTCCATACAGACTTGCTCTTTCTGTAAAGGAATTGCATAATCCAAACATCTTTGGATGACACAACAGCCATGACGATGAGTAGCCAATTCCACACAATGCGAAACGACGGCATCAAAAATGAATTGATTGTGAGTCGGTGCCACTTTTTGCAAACAACGCTGTATTACATGATTTCCATTGACATCTTTCATCAATTGAGAGGCAAAGGGAGTCAACGCTGTACATACAGTGCTTATTTGATCTTCACCTTCCATACATTCTATGATTCTTTGAACAACACGAGTTCCATGCATATTCATGGAAACTTGTGCTAAAACACTACAAGTGTTTTGCAAAATAGAAAGCCTTTGTTGAAAATTACAGCATTCAAACAATTTTTGACAAAGATAATTGCCAAAAGGATCGACCATCAATTCTGGCAAACCATCAAAACATTCCGCTAGAATCATTGCAATATATGCAGGATTTCCTTCTTCCAATTTCATCTGAAGGAAGCGACATCCGTGTTGATCCTTTGCCAGTTCGAAAATACGTCCAACAATCTCTTCCATGCTCCATACCTTTGATGTCGAAACATTTCCTGTCAAGGAGGAAATAGAACCAGTTGATGGTGAAACTGAGAATGGTATTATGTTTTTACGATAATTATTTCCAGAAAGCATAGGATTCTGATGAAGTGAAGAGTTTGTAGTCACCCATGAATGAGAGGAAGATATCGAAGAATAATGAGAAGAATCTGTCGAGGACAAGTAATTGGCGTTCATTCCTCTCACAGCTTCTAAATTATTCAAATTACCAAATATTTCTGAGGTCATCGAATGGCTTTTGACTGTTCTTGGAACAGACTTGTTCGCTGCTGAAGCTGCAGATGCAATTGCCGCTGCTGCTGCTGCTGTTGTTGGTTTCAAACCATCTCTATAAAATAAGTTGGGCTCTGATTCATTGGATAATGTTGCGCAAGGCATACTTGAATGAATGACAGCATTTTGACTTTGTAAAGAAATAGAGTCATTTCGACAATTTCCTAACAATTTGGAGTTGTCCAAAAAGGAAGGTGATGAAGATGATACACCTCGAGATAAAGAACTGGATATATCTCCTTCAAAACAGAGTGATGAGTTGCTTTGAACATTGGAAATATCAAATGATTCGCTCCATAAAGGACCAGAGTTGATAGGTCCTTGCATATACATTCCATTCCAACTAGCTTGTTCCCAAAGAGGTCCCTTTGCTGCACTTCTTGGACCTATATGAGAGTCTTGTTCTATTATAGGATTGAGAACGCCAGCTGAAGAGCCAAAGTAAAGACTAGCCATAGGCAAGTGTTGCTTTTCTGAGCCACAAGCTATATTTTCATGATATTCTATACTCAAAACTTTCTGATCCCAACTTCAATACAAACAATGTTAAGCTTACCTTTGATATTATTATTATTATTATCTGTCAATACGAATGTTCCTTCAACATGACTAGAGTCTTCTGCAGCATCTATTTTCAAGTTGGACACAATACCTTCATCCAAATGGATACGCTCTCCATCTATAGAAATTTCTGACTCTGTTCTCGGTAAAGAAGCCAAAGATGCCATAGAGTCGTCTCTTAACAAACTAGTTCTTGGACGCATTTTCCTCCACTCTCGAAAAATAAGGTCGTCCACCGACGCATCTGAGTCTTGTCTCCTTAGGCTTCGTTCAACAACATTTGTAGAACTTTCCAATCCCAAACCCTATCAAACAAACCATATATGAAAACTCGTCTTCTTTACAAACAACAGTTCCTTACTGGTTGACTGTTTGATGAAGACTGCTCGTGAAGATCATCGGCAGTGGACAAAAAAGCCCCAGAATAACTAGCCTAAAGTACAAGAAATGAAAACATAAGTTGAATACTTGCGCATTAACCAATTTTTGGCTACTCACTCTGAACGCAAAAAGCGAGTGAGACTGTATCTGTAAGTTGGAAGGGGCCGAGTATGCTTCTGTCTGTTTGAGGGGCAACAGAACACTGTGTCGATATTCATATTCCGGTGCTGAAAGACTTTGAGGTTGTTCTTCCTTTTCCAAAGATACCTCCACTTCCGAAGTTGCCATATAATCCGAACTTTTCCAATCTGGTGACAACGAAAATAGCATGGGTGAGGTTCTTGGATCAAAAGAGCCTGTCTGAAGAGTGCTTGTTTCGGGAGAAATAGAGTTTGCGTTTTTCGCACCCCCAACGTCATCTTGAAAACGTAGAGTGGGGTTACTATAATCCTGCATGGTTAAGTCTACCATAGGTTTCAAGCCAACGTTCATAACAACATAAAACCAGTCCAGAAGCTCTTAATGTTTGGTTTTCTTGCAGTTTCAACGTACAAAAGTTTTCAAACTACACAACACGATACAATTTCGGAATGTAGTCTCAATGGCGCAAAGCAATACTACAAAAGACTATTCGAAAACACTTGGAAGCTCTATCTATTCCAAAGCCACACAAGCCTAATTGCTTTCAATGCAGAAGAGCCTTTTTGTTCGCTACACTTTCCACCTTTGTTGTTATACTATTTTTATGTCGCCACCAAGTCGAGTGAAACGGTTGTACCCAATAGCGGCGTGGAATCAAGATGGAGATTACAGCTCCACTTTAACTGAATGTGCTATTTCCCCTTTGCGTTTCTTCTTCTGGGATTATTTGGGTTTTTAGGCTGGAAAAGGAACACGTGCATTTTTCTCATGCGCGCCAAAATTCATTCAATTCGTGGCTATTCTTTCCCATTTGGAGAATTCGCTTCCTCATATGGGACTTCTCATATCTATAACAATTGCCTTTTACTGAATGAGACTGTTTCTTGTTGAAGAAGAAGAGATGAAATCATCCTATTATTATGATATTTCCTGAAGAGTTTGTATGGACATAGAATATGGAATGTCACAACCTATGGCTTTATACAAACTTATCTATTCTGCAATAATAGAACTCATTCCATTCAATATTCAAACCATTATAGAAATAATTGTATTTTATCCAACTTTTCATATACTGATAGCTTTTCCTTTTATTCATCTTTTGAATGGTAACTAGCCCTTTTGCAAAATAGTGGTCTTTACCAAGTCTTATTACAATACTTCAAACTACAAAAATATGTTATTGGTATCTTGATTCTACATATTTTGCTTCCAAGTGCATCAATTTCCAAAACTACCGTTCAATCATTCTCTTATTGCAAGTAAATGAAATGTTAGAACCCTATCGGACGCTCGGCCTAGTCAATGGCAATACCGCCAAACCCTTCTTGCAACGCCGTTCTACAGAATACTTTATCACTTGTGCAATAGACTCAGTCTTACAGTTGTATGATATATCCAAATTGAGATTAAAAGGATGTTCTCCTATTCTCGTTTGTGGTGATACAGAGACCGTCATTAAGAGCATAGTCTGCTGGAAAGATTGGACGTATGTCGCTTCCTTCGATACCATTTTGGTATTTTATCGCTTGCAATTGAAGGAGAATTGGAAGGAACATACGAAAGAAATTTCTCACTTGTTAATATTTGGTACTGTGCTGCTAAGTGTTTCTTCTGCAGAACAAAGAGTCATTGTGTGGGATCTGACTTCACATGAGAAAGTTGCAGAGTTTTATTTATCCGTAGGCTTTGTAGTTACTTGTGTTGAACATCCAGAAACGTAAGAGATTGTTGGTTTCAAGTTGAACTGTCCTGTACTTACCCTTTGTTCAGTTATCTCAACAAAGTATTATTAGCAAGTGAACAAGGTCATTTGCAGCTTTGGAACGTACGCTCTTGTCGCTTGCTTTATGAATATGAAAGTTTTGGTTCTACTATTACGAGTATGCGTTCTACGCCAGCTCTTGATATTGTCGCTTTGGGTCTCGCAGACGGCCGTACAATATTATTCCACCTTAAAAGAAACCAAACCGTCATGGAATTTTTTCACCAGAAAAGTAATCAAAATGTGAATACGAGTCTCTCAAGGAATCATCTTTCTATGGATCAAATGCCTTTTGATGGCTGTCCTGTATTGGATATTGCGTTTCGTTCCGATGGCTATTCTGAAATGGCAGTTTCTTATTCTGATGGTTCCATCGTATTCTTTGATTTGAAGCAAAGAGAAGTAAAATACAAGTTAAGCAAAGTTCATTTAGGAGGTGCTTGGTTTATCCAGTATTTACTTGGTGAACCTTTGTTGGTAACTGCTGGACAACGAGATAATTGCATCAAAGTTCATATATCAGATAGAGTTATGGAACCTCCCAGACTATTGCGTTTTAGAGAAGGACATATGATGCCTCCCATTCGTTTACGTTTTGCAGCAGATAATCCTCGAATACTTCTTTCTTGTAGTATAGATCGAGAGTTGCGCCTCATATCCCTATTTCGAGATGCCCAAAGTAAAGGACTTTCACAACAAGTATCATCTTTGATTGGAGGAAAGAGAAAGAGAAAGCATTTAAGGAAACAAAAAGGAATAGAAATTGGAGCTCCTTTGCGCATTCAAGAAGATGTTCGAGGCATACTTCCTCGCATTTGTGCGATTGCAGTAGGATCTCTTAGAGCTCGAGATGCTGAATTTGCAGATATTGTTACCTGTCATGAAGGTTGTTTGGAAGCATATTGTTGGAAATTGGAAAATGGTACTCTTACTCATAAAGTGTTATCCAGAAAGCTATTAACAAAGGATGCCTTTCATAAGAATTCTGTTGGAAAGAAGAAGCATTCGGGATATCGTTTAGAACAAGCTAATTGTGTTGCAATATCTCCATGTGGGAATTTCGCATCTATTGGTACCGATTTAGGAATGTTGGACTTGTACAATCTACAATCAGGTTCATATAGAAGTTCCTGGACAGATGATCAGTGCTCTTCAAGAGCTCATTTACTTGCAGTTACTGGGGTTGAATTTGATAATCTTGGTGAGACACTTGTTTCTGGAAGTATCGATGGGTTGTTGAAGTTTTGGAGTCGACAGGAACTCAAGTTGTTGTATACCATAGAAATAGGCATTCCTATTGTGCAAGTCGTTTGGGGTTATGTTTGCAATTTGTTAGCCATACTTTGTGATAATTTTGAAATTCATTTGGTTGATCCTGAAACGAAACAACTTGCTCGTCGTTTTATAGGGCATCAAGGTCCTTTAACGGATGCTCAATTTTCGGGAGATGGATACTTTTTATTATCGTCATCTTTAGATGGAAGTTTAAGAGTTTGGAATATTCAGTTGGGTCGGTGTGTGGATATATTTGAATTTGAACACGCTCCTATTTCTATTGCTTTTTCTCCCAACAATGACTTTATTGCAACTTGTCATTCCAACTGTATAGGCATTGCATTGTGGTCTAATCAACATCATTTCAAAACAAATGCAGTCGAAAGCCATTCTTCCGTTATAACAAACTCAAAAGAACTTTTAGGTAGACTTCCACATATTGGAGAATTTCAATGGCGTTCTCCATTGTCCATTCAGAATACTCTTCAGGATCATCTTAATAGGATGCCAAAGAAGGAGAATTTATCATCTTTTACTTTATCAGGAAAACCTCTCCATTATTTACTTACTCTTGTGAATTGGGATATTGTGAAGAAACGTAGTCAGCCACAACAACCAGTGAAGAAACAAGCAGAGGCACCTTTCTTTCTATCATCTCATGTATTGGGAAAGGAATCTACTTTGGATACTTTTCATTCTACTGAAAATATGCATCAGAAAATGAGTGATCATAACGCTTACAGTTTGACCGCATCTCAGTTGATGGCATGCCTTTATCAAGGAGGAGATATGGATAATCTAAATGATGGCATTCGAGATGAAGAAGCTTTGCAACTGTTGAGAAAAATGAATCCAACGAGCATTGAGTTGGAAGTGGAAGGATTGAAAGACTATGATAATGGCAAAGAATGTCGTTTGTTTTTAGAATTTCTCATTCGTCAGTTGCATGCTAGGAGAGATGTCGATCTTATAGAATCTGTATTAGCAGTATTTCTCAAAAAACGAGGTTTAGAACTTATTTCTTTCGCAGAAATAGGTAAAGAGTTCCATGAAGCCTTACAAGTACAAACCGAGGTAATGGACCAATTGGAATCTCTTTTAGATGAAATCGATGGATGGACCGATGGATTGTCATGGATTTCTTAATTGTCTGGAAGGAACGCATTCCAACCCATTATTTTGATTGGAATGAAAGAATCATTATAAGAAAGAATAATATAATATGGACCAAGAACAGACAAAGTTCCGGGTAACTTGTTATAAACCAGTAAACACTATGACTACTTTCTCTCCTACTACTCTAGCTCCGTATACGCTTGTCAAGGTGATAGGAAATAACCGAACAAAGAGTCTTTGGATTGGTCAGTTGGGTTTGGTTGTGGGTCATCATGCATTGGGTGGTTGGCACAAAGTATTCTTAGACTTGAATAATAACAAGCCTATAGTGAAGATACAAAGAAACGCACTGAGAGTAGTGTATTCGCATGATAAATGGGAAAACTTGTTCAATCAACTAAAACAATATCGAAGATGGATATCGGAGAAAAACAAAAAACAAGCGATTCCCAAAAAACCAAAGCCTTATCAGTCGATATCATTTTCTGCTTCCGATTTAGGTTGTTTTTCTAAAAGTTTCATTTGGGAGAAGAATAGTTTCAGTCCAACTGCAACTAGGCATACTTGTCTTTCTTATGACTGTTTGGAAAGATTATCCGATAGTTCATTGGAAAAATATTGTATACAGTTTCATCTTCCTTTGGAGAAAGGATATAAAAGACAACAACTCATCAACACTATCTTGAATCATTTTCAACAACAGTTCAGTGTAAACGAAGAGGATACGATTGTAAACTTTCTTTCCATGATAATGAAAACATAAAGACAAACACATATTGCTTTATGAAGTGTATCATTTCCTTTCGATTAAGAATTGACAGCTAAATTCCAATACTCTTTGGTATCACAAACGATTTGTTGTTTATCCAATGTGGCAAGTTGTTGCATCATTTCGGTTGTTAATGCAAAGCCACAATCAAAGTTTTCTTCTATTCTTTTGGGTGTAACACTTTTGCAAGATTCGGTTACTTTTGATTTCATAAACATATATATATGATTTTACTTACCTTTTAGGTATCACAGAAACTCCTTTATTGCGAGCCCAAGCCAAACAAACTTGAGCAGGAGTCTTTCCAAGTTGTTGTGCTATTTTCTGAACGAGAGGATCTTGCAAAGGTCCCATTCTACCACTTCCCAAAGGTGAATATGCAGTTACATGAATATTATGTTTGGCACAAAAGGCTCTCAAATCTTCTTGTTGATTGTAAATGTGCATTTCTATTTGATTCACTGCGGGTTGAATCTGTCGTGAATTGAGTCTTTCTCTGGGACAATGAAGTATTCAAGACATACGAACCTCACAATAAGTCATCAAGTCCAACAACTCGACAATATGAAAATTGGATACTCCAATATTCTTCACGAGTCCACTATGCACCAAAGACTCCATCGCTTGCCAAGTCTCTTTCAAAGATACACTAACAAGTCGAGGCTTTCTGTTGGAGTCAAGTGGCATAGCAATATCTCCTGTAATAGGAAGTCCAGTATATTCAAAAGCAACTGGCCAATGCTGATAACCACATAACTTGTAAGAATATTCTCTTAAACGAGGCCATTCATAACTTACCACAAGATACAAGTCCAAGTATTCCAATCCCAAATCGCTCAAGGTCTGTTTACAAGCAGCAACGACGTGCTCCTTCTTATGACAAGTGTTCCATAGTTTGGAAGTGACAAATAAATCCTCTCTTTTACACTTTCCACTGGAAAAGATGGTTTGAAAAACTCGACCAATTTCTTTCTCGTTACAATAAGCAGCAGCACAGTCAATATGACGATAACCAGTCTGAACAGCAAGATCAACTGCTTCTCCTACAACTCCAGGTTCAGCTTTCCAGGTACCAAAACCTATCATAGGTATATCATGTCCAGTATAGCGGCTACCTGAATAGAGTTTGGCTGATAAACTACTCGTCATGACAATTGATAACAATACTCCAAAATGACGCCCTTACATGACTTGTCCACGAGTCAACTGTTATAGACTTGGTGAGGGAAGAAGAGATCGGTTGCTGTTGGTAACGATATTGTGAGACGATGAGTTGGAAAGAAGAGCAATCTCCTTTATTATCTATCAACTTGAGTCCTCCTAAAAATATAAAGAGTAAGGCTTGTATGTGGACGTGAGGAAAAAGAATAAAGTGTGTTACTAGTTGCGTCGTTCGAACAAGGAAGAAGAACAGGTGCACCCCAAATATCCGTACGAAGTGATGCAACGAAAATGAAAGTAACTGAGTGTTATAGAATAGGATACAATTGCTTCTCGTAGAGCTGCATATGGTGGAAAGAAAAGACTGGAACGTTTACGAGCACCTGTTGAAACGGGACAGGAAATGCCTTGGACAGGAAGACTCAGGTTGGAGCTATTGAGATGAATAACTTTTTGAATCTGAAGATATTATCTTTTTCTTTGTAGTGTCTATTGTACTTGCAATACTTATTCTCTCCGTGATCTATTTGGAAACTTGTTAAACAAATATCCTGAAGGTGCTCGAAGGTTTGGTACTCGTGACGTTGTCCATTTGAGGTTGGTTGAGTTTGGTTACCACTTAGCCTTTGTCATGGCCAAGTTGTGAATAGACTTCCTAGAATAGATGGCCAAGACGGTGAAGACGACGCTGTTTGGTGGGTAGGAATTGAAGACCCTCGTGGTTCCGACGTTTTCTTTTTTTCATATGGAGTTGTGGTGCTATGGGGACTTTCAGAAGGTGCTGAATGGCAGTTGTTAGATTGGTTGAAAAATTTTGAAAATGGTCGTCTTGAAGGAGAAGCCGAGAAGGAATTTCTCGTTTATAGTTATGATCAATTTTCAGTGAGTGCCCAAAGATACTTCTGAGTGTATTTTCAACTACAAGTGTATTAGGAAGAGGAACTTGCGAAAGTCTTAGAAGATCAAGTTTGCCTTTCTTCTTTGCTTTCCGATGAGACTTTGGTTCGTGTGAAACTTGCCTTGTCACATGGAGCAGCACAGTCAACCAAACTGGGAGCTTTTGAGACTGCTATTGATAATGTGATTGATAGAACTCAGGTATTTTTGCTTTGAAATGAATATGGAGCTAGTCATAATGGTAACTATTTTTTATTTTAAAGGCATTACCAGCACAAATGGCAAATCAAGGCAAACTGAATATTAGTCAACGAGAACTGTTAAAGCTTAGTGGAGAACTTTATATGTATAAGGCTTATATTCATTTGCAATCGGATGTTTTGGATATTCCAGGTATTTTAACGAGTATATGAGTGCTTTGTTCCATCTCAATGAACGGAATAGATTGGTTTTGGGATAATGAAGATGTTGAACCTTTGTATGGAAAGATGGCAAGATATTTAGATATCAAACCTCGTGTCAATGTACTCAATACTCGTTTAGAAACTATCAATTCAATGTGAGTTGAAAGCGTAGTACGTAGAAGTGGAAATAACTTGTTTTAGGTATGATTTATTTCGAACAGAGTTACATGTTCGTACTGACCAAAGATTGGAGTGGATAATCATTTGGCTTATTGTTATCGAAGTAGTTTTACAAGTTTTTGGCATGTTTATAGGAGTGACCACGATATGAATAAATGAAATATATATATATATATATATATATGCTATGCTAGTTGTGTTTTATTCTAGTTATTTTCTTATGACTCATTATGGATGTATAACATTTTTAGACTTTTTAAAATAGCTAGTATGCAGATTGGTATAATGATGGAAAAGGATGTTTTTGCCAAGAAGAATGATCGATTGATTGAGGGTGCGTAAAGATGTCCCTTTGGAAATCTCTCCACAAAAGATTTTTTAAGAGAATTTGTCATATCCTTCTTTTATAGCTTCTGTTTGATTATTTGTGGGGCGTCGAATGTTGGATGCAGTCTCACCATTTGGAGTCGTGAGATATTCATCCTTGTACAATGGAAATAGGAGAAGAAATAATAAAAAGTTACAGGATGGAAAATATGATTATCATAAAGAATTAGAAGAAAGGTCAGGGTATTTGGATACTATTCCCGAGGAAACCAGGGTGAAGGAGGCCCTCAAGTTGGAGGAGGAACCAACTTTGGAAGAGTGTTCCTGTCCGTTATCACAACAACAGATATGTAAAGAAGAAGAACAGTTTGTGAAAACTCAAGAAAAGGGATATAAGTGGTCACAGAGGACCACCGAAGGTCGTAGTGTATGGACTGATCGATTGGAACTGGAAGAGGAGACACTAGCAGCCCCCCAAACGAGGATAAACCTAGTTTCTCAAGCAGTTGATATAACACGGAATACAATCTACTCTATCTCAGAGGATAGTTATGGCAATAATGAGAGGAAAGAACCGTTATCACCTTCGACAGATTGGCAAGGATGGTTGTTATTACCCAAGGTATCTATGCTTGTGTATATAGATATATATTGTATATCTGAATACTCTTTGTGTTATTAGATCAAATCTTTGGCACTTGATTTTCTACTATGCTACATTGAAGGTGTTACTCTTCGTCCAGAAACCATTCAAATGATAAGAAGGAAATATACTAATAGCAACGGGAAGGAAACGTTTAAGAAGAAGAAAAACAACTAAGTATGGTTTGTTGTGAGTGTATTATGTTGTGGGAAAGAGGGTTGATTGGAAATGCTCTGTAGACAAACATCTGTTGTTGTATTATTATATGAAATAGTTGATAATATTGTTTGTAAGGATTGTTGATAAATGTACTTTTGAACCACCGACCTTTGAAAGTATTGTTTTTCCAGTTGAGAAGAAGAATATTCATTTGGCCTTATTTCCATTTTCCCTTAAGCGTTGGTGAAGAAGATGAGTGCCACTGCAGCCACGGGTCAATATTCAAGCTTATTAACCGTAAGTTGGTTATACACATTCAATATGGTTCGAATATGAACAAAAGAAAACCCTTAGTTTCTAAGAATTGGCGCCTTTGTGTTTGGGGTAGCAGCGGGTTTTGGAAGTGCAGTGAGTTGTATATTCCTCTTAGAGTGAAAGATATATTCAAGTTGGTATTCTAGTCTGCTGAGCATCGTAAAAGAGAGAAAATCTTGATTTCTAAAGTTCGTGAACGAGATGCCAAAATTGAATCGTTGGAAAGTGAACTTAAGCAGTTGAAAGGTATTTGGGTTATATAAAGTCTTCGATATTATATATATATATATATTTGTTGTAGGGGAAATACCAGTCTCTACAGGTGATCCGGTTCAAGATTGGTTGAACCAATTGGAATAAGAACTTATGTAGAAGAACTGTTCTTGTCAACTATTCTTATCATATGAAAATAAACAGTTGTGACCAACATTTATGAATAGTTTTATTATTGAAAGGAAGGAGTGGTTGGACTACTTTTATACTTTTCCAGTTACTTGTTTGGTCATAGCCATATGCATTATTGTTTGGTAAAAGGAAACACTCCTTTTATTTTCCTAAACTTGACAAGTCTTCTTTAGGTTGGTTATTACTTATAAAGGTTGGTCCTATTATGATGTTGGTTGTAACTACGATTGCGTGATTGTGGACAAAGAAACTTGGCGATGGATTTCCTCTACTCTTTCACATATTTCGTTGATGCACCTGATCCTGAATATGTATAGTTTATGGTAAGTTGCTTTATGGATTGTCAAAGGGATTGTATACATTGAGAAGCAAGGAATTTGAGCTGGATGGAACAACGATTGGGTTCCTTGGTATATTTGACTTGGAACGTTGTGATTGCTTTCTTATCAACTTGTGTTACTTTGTTTATCAACTACTTGCAATTAACTGTTTTTCATTCTGAGCAAGTACGACACGTATATCTCGTTGGTTACTCTGCAGTACTATTTGGTCTATTTGTTATTGCCAGTCAACATATAAAAGTTGCAAGGATTTGGATATTAGATGAAGTTTTGATTTCGCCTATTTGGATACCTTTTATTTCTTTGGGAGTTGTAACTTTATTGGTTCCTGAAGCTAGTTTTGTAGGTAAGTAGAAAGTCCATTTCATATTCATCTGAAGAATATCTTTTAGGCCATTGTAGTGGAATTCTGATAGGGTAAGTCATTTCTGGTGAGTCTTTTTATACAAAATGAACATTAGATTGGGCAAGGTTTCTTATCTGTTTAGATAAGTACAATGACTGGTTTCAGTTGCCATGGTGTTGGATATGGTTGTTAGGAATAGGATGGACAACATTCATAACGATGCCTTGGACTATTCAAAGAAATCGATTTATTCGAATATAAAATATTTTCTTCACTCGTTCATATTTTCTTTACGATGCTCATATTTCTTACGATTGGCAATCTCAGTTGGCAATAAAATGGCATAAATGGCACTTAAATAAGGAGTACTTACTCCATATTTATGTCCTTGTCTCACAACTGCACCCACTTGCCACTCTAATTCGGAAGGTTTGCCACCAGCAATATCACGAAACATACTTGGTGTTGCACTATCCTTCACATGATGTACCAAATAGTCAATAGATGAACGAACGACTTCTCTACCAATCATAATTCCTCGAGCTTTAGCAACATCTACCACTTCATTCATACAATTCTCTACCAAAGCCAAAGTTTCTGGTATACTTCTCAATTGGCCCAAATTACAACGTGCTGCTGAACAAACACCGGAATAGGCTGCCATGACTGTCAACTTTCTATACATATTCTGTAAAACGTCCTGATGTATAATTAATCGAGTCTCTTTGGCACCAACAAAGGCATATTCTAATTTCCTCAACTGCTCCAAAACAAAAGGAGCAGAATCAGTCAACATACCCGTTCCATAAATGGTAGGACTTATGTCTAATGGAAATACAATATATCATGAATACTATTATTATTATTCCACTTTTGACCAACCTTCATGTAAAATAACTCCAGGTGTCGATATATATGCCAATACTTGAACATAACCTCCCACCACTCGTTGTGAACCAACCACTTTGGCCAATACTTCTGGAGCTTCCACTCCGTTCTGTGTAGGAAGAGCAATGGTCTTTTCACTAAATAAAGGTAACACTGCTTCCGCTGCTGCAGCTAATTGGTCCATTTTACAAGTAAATATCACTGCGTCTACTGGAGTTGTGGCAGTCTTTAATACACTTTCTACGGTATCCCCAATACTATCTAACTGTGGATTGCAATCACCATCAATACTCTTTAAAATGATGCGGTTATCATTCTCTTGAATTGCTTTCAAGTGAGGTCCTCTAGCGATGACGTGGACATAGCTGTGTCCACACTCTGCCAACCTTGCAGCCAAATAACCACCCACACCTCCAGCACCAAATATAACCACTCTAGGTTTCTCTGTTACACTGGCGTTGTACAAGTTATTATTCGTATCTTCCTTTTGAGTATCGCCCATAACTTTTACTTTCTATCCACCAACACAACCAACTCTTTACCAAGAAAATGACAACTCCATCCTATGGACTCATTATTTCTTCTGGAAATCCTTTGGAAATGTGCATTTGTAGGTGAATTTCTTATCCAATCTTTTCAGAAACAAGAATATGTCGAGTATACTTGTATTTATTAATCCAAGTCTTCTTCTCCCCATTCTAAACCACTACTGCTAGTAGCACCAAAACCACTTGGATAACTCATGAGGTTTCCAGGGTCTTCCATTTCCGATATATCAGCACTCACCAACTCCACATCAAAAATAAGCAAAGCATTAGGAGGCAATACATCACCAAACAATTCATTCATTCCATTTGAAGCGTCGGGATGCACATAAAGAGTTCGATCTTCTCCTTCTCTCATTCCCTCAATACCTTTTCTCAATGCATAAGGTGCATTGGTTAAAGATAATGTCAATGGATGGACGACTTCTCCACTTTCATCAGCAGGAGGACAAGAAAAGAATACACGACCATCTAATAATCGACCTTGGAGAATAATCATCACATTAGAATCCTTATGAGCTGCAGGTGCCTGAGTATCTGGAGTGGTTTCTCCAGACTCCCAAACAATCTTTCCCGACTCAATCACATGAATATCGGTGTCATTGGCAATTTCTTCAAAAAACTGATTAGCTTCCTTCCAATTGACTTGAGAAACAAACTCTTGAGCAACCTATTCTCATCATCAATACGTAGACACACACACACACACACATATATATATATATATATAAAATATTCTACAACGAAAAAAGGAAATTTTTTTTCAACTTACCGACTGTAATAGACTCATTTGTCTTTCATATTCAGATAAAGACATTGGAAAGTCTTGTCCAGTACATGCCATTTTGATACCTTGTACTACTTGTTCATAGTCCAAACCTAAACCTGAATTGATAAGTGATTGACCTAATGCATGTCCATAGGATTGAGCAAGCAACTTCAAGTCGACAGGAAGCCTCTTTACTCGTTCTTGAGCTGCTTCCAATTTCTTACGTGCCGCTTCTCCAACAAATAAAGAAGCTTCTGCTGCACTTGGAATAGTTTTACTTGTCGACATTCCTGAACTAGAAGATGCAGCTATTCCTCCGCCGACTCCTCCTCCACTTGAATTATTGTAATGTTTCATATTATCTGAACTCGATAAACCCATACCACCACCTGTCTTGGAAAACATCATTTTGGCAGCTTCCATACTTTCCTTCCAACGCTCGGGATCATTCAATACTTTGGAAAATTCTGGGTCAGCTTGTATCCAAGGCTGTAAAAAAGGATTGTTTTTCACTGCTTGCCTACTAGCTTCCAATTTCTCAGGATCATTTAAGTATTCTTGCATAGCTGGAGTTTGCCAGATACTTGAAAGCATCTCACTCATCGAACCCATATCTCCACTACCACTCTGCGCTCCGCCCATCAAAGACTGAACTAAATGGCTCAATTGGCTTTGATTATCTGTATTAGGAAAGGTACTTGACATTCCTAAATTCTTCATATAAGAACTCAAAGTATCTTCTGTTATTGTACCCAGTCCAACGCTAGCCGAACTGGAAGAAGCTTCTGTTCGCTTTTTGTCTTCTGAAACGGTTTCCGAAGAAGATGATACATCCGAATGGTTTTTAGAATTATTTCCACTTGGCTTGGCTCCTACTCTTCTCACCACGTTGATAGTAACACCATCGGATACACTGTAATTGGCTAAAGGAGCATCAGGATCCAACACTTGCCCTTTGTATAAAAGTGTTTGTCTATCTGCTACAATACCTGAAACTTCCTAGTACAACAGAATGTTAGTGTTCCCTTTTTTAAAAGATGAGGGTATGTCGGTAGAACAGACGCCACCAACTTGACAAAACACTTACTGCAATCTTTTCTTGTAAAGAGTGGACAGTATAAATATTGGTAGATTCTCCCACCGATACGTCAAACTGTTGTTTATTAAATGTCTTTACTTTGATCGTATATGCCATCACAAAGACTGCACAATACAAAAAATGCTCACCACTCTCTCTCTCTCTCACTCACACACACAAAATCGGTATAACGAATAATCACACGATCAACCAACCATAATATTGTTGAGTTGATGAGATCTTTTATTCTCACTACTCCTCAAGTATGCTTCTTTTTGGAATGTTGTGCCTCTTGTGAGGAACAATGTTGGCTCAATAACTGTATCCATTTCATTCCACTTATCCATGTCACTGGAAAGATAGCCAACATAACCTTCCAAGTTTTTAGAATATTCCAACTCAACCAAAACTTCACCAAGCAATACACAAAACTTGCAAGACTCATATGAAATATGATAAACCATATAGTGGATAGACCTGTGGGCATTTGTAATGGATAAATATCAGATGTCGTTAATAGCTAGTTACCAAAAAGTATTTAGTTTTTCCGATTCCAATATATATTCAAATAATCAACATACCCAAAAGATATAAACAATCAGAGGCAATATGACCAGACCAGTAAATAAAAAAGATAAGAATATAGGAGCTCGCTTCATGGGTGGCTTGAATAAGTGTTCAATCTCCTCTTGTGGATAAAACTTCCAACTTATATCAAAGTCAAATATGCCCTTTGGTCGAGGAGTATTCTTTACTCGATAGCTCAAGTTGACAGAATCAATAAGCAACTGATGAATACCTCGTGACACTCGATGATCACCAATCACCAACTTTGCCAAAAAATCCCCTTGTTTACCTTCAAAGCTTTCAATAACTGAAGCATCCATCTTCTATATAAATTGAATCATAAAACAAATGCACTATAGGAAAAGCTTCAATATACTTACGACTTCAAAAAGAAGGGATCCGGTACCGCGTCTACGAGGTAAAAACAAATATTCACGTTTGGTTGACTTTTCAACAAAACTTATCCAAACTTGTTGCAAGTCTTCTAAATCAACTAAAGAACCGGTATTACTCAAATCAACCAAAATATCAAGTTGTTGACCTTCTTCAAGTGGTAAAGGCAAAGTCACTGGTAACGGATCTGAAGTGACGAGTTGTTTCTGAAATAAAGTTTGTGTACCGTGGGTATGTGATATTTCAACTCGTTGTAGGACAAACTTGTTTTCTATAGCAAAAACACTCCAACTCAACTGAAACAAGCAAAACCACCATATCCGTCTTGATAAAGAACCCATCAATAACAACTGAAAATGAACACGGCGTTGCGTTTTAAAAGAAATAACTATGCACAACAATCATCCTCCTAAGAGATTAAGTTTGCTTTATTTTGCAAGTCCTATTCATCATAAGTGATACACATTCAAGAAAATTCTATCAGTCTATTAAAGACACTTGAACAGCGTTTCATTCTCAAGCAAAATAATAAATATAGCATGGTTGTCCTATTCTAAGAACTCCAAATGTTGATTTTAGAACTGCCACGAGTCATGTTTCATGAGAATTCATTAAACACGTGGAAGATACGAGGAGTATTAGAGAATGTCCTTGAAAGGACGGGTCTCCTGGTGTCCCTTATCGATACATCTCCAAAGCCAACGTGGTTGCATAATTTCCTTTCCCGCTCATGAACAAGGACATTCCGACGTATAGCAATTGCAATTAAAAGGTCCCATGTGGAACCAAACTCTTTTTGTTATTTTGAAAACAAGATATTGTCTAGTTCAAACAGAAAACTTCATTACAAATTATCCAAATGAGAAATTATCATTTAATTTTGACTATATTGTGCTTAACTAGTGCTATTCTGCCTCTAGTGCAAGCACAAGGTAAGACTTGTCAATCTCAAGCAGGAGCTGAAGTTTCATGGACATATGATGGTTCTTCAAACTCTACCATTATATGGAACTTTACTAATCCAACCAGTGAAGAGAGATCTGTTGTACTGATTCGTGGTGCCACAGGTACTTCTTCTAGTAGTGGTGTTCCTGCTTATGCGTTTGGTAATGCCTATTTTCCGGCATATGCAGTGGATGGACTGGCAGAGTTTTATTCCAAGCCTACAGCATCAGATACTAAGGATAGTGATACTCCATTAATGTTGTTGGAATATTTAACGAGTAGTTCTTCTACTACATATCACAAAGGAGTTGCATTTGTGTTTATTCTGAAGCCTGGTACAACCTTTACTATATTAGAAGGAGGCTTCGATGACATTGTGCCATATTGTCAAACATTGTTGGATGTGGAATATTATGACACAAAAACAGTGAATATTGATTATGGCTTCCTTTCTCAATGCTTAGAATTTGGCTTTATCTGTGAACCGGATCCATTTAATGTGACTACAGCTATATATCGACCTGTGAATGGTTCCTATTTGAGTCAAAGTGATTTTTGGCCTTCTGAAGGAGACACTATAACTATTTATGGTAGCAGCAGTAGCAGTAGTAGTAATACTAGTCCAACAAGTACACCTACTCCTACTCCTGTTCCATCTCCTTCTCAAACCATACTTGCTACATCAACATTGGGAGACTTCTCATATATGCAATCTTTGGGTAGTATTTCCAAGAATGTCACTTATGCTTTTTGTCCCAATGGTTCTGTGGTTACTGGTATTGAAAATTATGTTGAAACGAGCAGAAGACTGAAAGCAATACGTTTGTTATGTAGTGATGGTAGTGTCTCTGGAACCATTGGAGTTTCTTCCTTGAACAGTCTTACGAAACAAGAACAAAAATGTCCTAGTCCAGGTATTCGATCCATAGGTGGAAAAAGCCATACCATGTACTCCACGAATATTCCAGTACGAGCTGTATGGGATATACAAACATTCTGTTCCAATGGAAACTATTCATCATTGACAAGTCATGAACAAGAATTTGATACAATGCAATATACTATTTGTCCTTTTGGTACCGTTGCTAATGGCATCAAGGCGGAGATTTATCAATCCTATGATATTATTGCTACCATTACTTTGGAATGTGAGACGTTGAATGCAACTTCTTCGAAAAAGAATAATCCAACCCCAACTCCTGTGCCATCTACGCCTACAGCAACTCCCGTACCATCTACTCCAACGCCAACTCCAACAGCTACATGTGTTTCTATCTTAAAAGAGACAAGTTCTTCCAAAGGACAATGGACAATTGGCACTGCTGGTACATACGGTGTGGAAACATTTGGATTAGGAGGAGCATCGAAGACCTATGCACAAGTCTTTTGTGAAGAAAATGCTACAGTTTCTGGAGTAGAAAGCTATATTCGATCTGGACATTTGGTTGCTTTTCGTTTATTATGTAGCGATGGTAGTCAAACATCCTTGCTGGGATCACAAAATACTAGTGGAACTACCCATTCTCGTTTCTATTGTGACTCTTATGGAGTTTGGGGATTGGGAGGAAAATCCAATCAAATATGGCCTGGATTGTTGGCAGAAAATGAACTATGGGACATTAGAGTACTTTGTCAATCCGGAAACTATTCTTCATTGACGAGTCATACCAATGAATATGATGGTCCAGAAAGTTACGCTCTTTGTGCTACCAATCAAGTTCTCCAAGGTGTACATGTGTCTCAATATAGTGATGATAACTATCTAGGCAGTGTACGTGGATACTGCGTTGCAGTCAATACTTCTTTGGCAACTATAAAGAATTCTGGTCTCACCATGTTGAAGAGAACTCCGGTTTCCACTAGAACGATTAGAGCTCATTCACGAGATGTTGTGGATCATTATATTCAGGCATCGATATCTCGTCAAAGAGGAGGAATTTAAGACCCGAATATTGTTGTGGTATTTTTCGATTATGGTTACTTGCAACATTTTGGTTTGCAAGTCGGCTTTTTCGTTGATGTTTTCGTATTTTTGCATCAAAAAAATGATAGGAAATATAGTTATCTTGCTTGTAGAATGATTTGTTGCATGTATAAAATTGCGTTGGAGTGAAAAAGAATAATCATCTAGATTTTCTCTTCACATAATGATTCCAAAAGGAACTTTTTCAATATCCTAAACTCCATAAAGGAGGAGGTGGTGCATTTCCTTTAGCACTTTGGTACCGATAAACAGCCAGACGTTTCAATTCTCCAACTAGAGTCGATAATCAGTTAAAAGAAAACATTTCATACCACTTCAGAAACTTACAAGGCAACAAGCAACCCATTGCTTGTAACTCCTGTGCATAAGATTCTACTTTAGATTCCATCACTCGATCTTTGTTGGATAACAATGTCAAGTCTGTTACTATTTCCAAAATCAAAAACAAAAATTGCAAAACTAATGTTCCTTTTTTTACCTAAAGACGAATCTCCACGAGACTTGGCTTCTGCAATCAAAGCTTTATATTGACTATTAAGAATGAATACATTGGGTGGTTTGGAATGCTATCAAAGTAATGATGACATAAATAGACGCTTTCAACATACAACACAAATAACTCTTACCAATATATTCAACACTTGTGAACGATCCATTTGTTTTTCACGCAACAAGCCCAATGCATATTGAAAGTAGATAAAAGGCATAGGATGAATGCCTTGTTGAACAGATTTGTGAAACAATTCAAATACTAGATTCCACTGTCGATGCTGAATACGAAATCATCTATAAGACAACGTATCGATAACAAAAGACATTACCTTGATTACCGTATCTAATAACAAAGAGATTGAAATTTCCGAAAAGGTCAACTGTTCTGTACAAAACTGTCCATAATAATACATAGCTTTGGAATAGTCATTCATATCACGACATATACCAAACAACACTTGAAAAGTACGATGTGTTCTAGTCAATGGCATATTTTCAAATATACTCAATCCTAAAAACAGTCCATCCATGAAATCTAAAAGTAGATATATAAATCGCTACCTTCTTCGTAGTCCTGCCGGATTCGACAACATTCCATAAGGATTGCATGGCAAGTTTCATCGAGAGACAAACCTTCTTTCTGCATCAACGCCACAACATACTTGATTCTATCGGAATCACCCAAAACTGCACAACAAAATAAGAGAGAGCGGTATAATAAATAATCAGTTGGAACTCCTTCGTGAATGACTTCCTGATAAAATCGAAAAGCAGAGTTCCAATCTTTGCGACAACCACACAGTGTAATAAGGTTGGAATAAAAAGAGCTTGCAGGACGTAAGCCTAGTCCTCTACTCAACTCGTAATAAAAATAAGCATCTTGATAGAGTCTCCAACGAGTTGCTATACCCAGTGCTTTTAAAATTACGGTACCGCTAGGTTTCTTTCCTTCCACATAAAGGTCTTCCACAAGTCTCTTTGTAAAGTGTGGAGAAGACTTGCGAAGATCTAAATAACGTAACAGTGCCTGTTCTTCTATAAGCGTGAGTTGAGAATAACTTGACGAAAAGTTCTTGTCAAAAGTACTGCAAGTAAACAATCTTTTGATACAAAGACAAGTATTGCTGTTGAAAACATGCCATAGTCTAATAAAACTGTTTGTTTTCATCTTTCGCAATGTAGACTTGAAATATCTTGCAGATTCCGTAAGCATTTCAACTTTATCAATTAGAAGAGGTACCACCGTAAGTTTTCAAAGATTCCAAAAATTTGGAACCAAAACGTCCCATTTGTTGACCAACAAACTGAGAAGCAAAGTCTACAACAGATGTATTCGTATATTCTTTCTTCTGCTTGTTTTGCACATTAGAAGAAACCTGTTTCCATGTTTTGGTTTCTGAACTCTCGAACAACTTATTTTCCGATGCACGTCTATTTCTATGTCGATGTAATAAAGAAGGAGTTGGTGCAGGCAAATAAGGAAATCGTGCCACAACTGGTAAGATAGGTGATGAATAAGCTTCCTTGAATGTTGCCTGTTTTACCTTGCAACATAACAGAGAACGATAAGCATTATTCAATATTCAAAACAATGGTTCGACTTACTTGTGCAGTTTGTTGTTTTGAGTAACTTGAAATACTTAGTCTTCCCAACAAATGTCCCATTCTATCAAAATGGAAACAAGTATTCGACTCTAGTTGCTCTTTCCAATTACTTGGAAGATTTTGTGTATTTAGAAGAGTCTCCAGAGTAGTTTTATATTCTTTCCATTTGGAATAAACATCATTGTTGGTTTCTTGCTCTGTATTGCTTGTCTCATGTTGTGAAAAACAAATATCGCCCATCCATATAAGGTCCATATACAACTGCAATGTGATGGATAGATTGGTTAACTTACCATCTTTCAAGTTCTTCATGACACCAAAACATTCTAACCATTTCATAAAATGAGAACAAGTAAAAAGACGGAATATTTGTATATCCTCTGTAAAATGTAATGCATCCAGCAGTTGAGTATATTTGCCAAGCTCCATAAACCACTGAATGAGAGATTCTGAAGGATACTTGGAGTCCAACTCAATACTATCTTCACTGGAATCAGAACAAGTAGAAATGTTTTCCAAAGAACAATAAGTAAGTGATTGTGTCTTCAACGATTGAAGAATAGAAAGAAATATCATATGATGAATGAGATGATGTCGAAATTTGAGTTCCATTTCCGTGAAAAGTTGATTTCTTTTTCCTATCCATTCGGAACCTAACTCTTCTATGGAAGATGGAAAAAGATTGAGATGTCTCAAAATTCGAACACAACGATATAAATATAATAAACCAGATAAGACAAAATCCTGTTTTGTAAGGGACTCGCTAGTTTCCATTTCTTTTTCTTGGCAAAGCAAACAAATATGTGACATTATTCCATCCAATTGCCTAAATATATTCCGGTCATTCTATTCTTTACAAAACATAAGGAATGCAACTTACTTTTCTAAAGACTGCAAGAATTGTGAATAGCATTGCAAAATTTGCTTATGAATCCTATCTAATACCGATTGTCTTTCTTCATGTAAAAGTAACGATAACAAGGAAGGAAAGGTTTGATGGAATAACCGTTTCAAATGCTCAATAAGTGGATCATACCAAATACGTATATTCATATCCTTCATAAGAAACTCATCTATCCACACTTCCCATGTGCATTTATCGGATTCTAACAAGGAACAAGTAAAAATCTTTCGATTGTCATTTCTTTCCTGATCTATATACATCCAAAATGTTCCAGCCCAATCTCCACAATGTTTCCAATAACTTTCAGTTTGTAGACAAGTGGAAATATTGTTCCTCATGATGCCTTCCATATGTGCTTTAATGAATTGTTCTGCATTTGTAAAACTAGCATTCAATATCGTTTTGAAAACGTGACGAATACAAGTAACTAAAGACATTGACCATATTCGTTTCAGATTCTCTATTTGTTCCCAAAAATTTCTTCGGTTCTGCTCAATGGAAAAAGAATCCAACTTGGATATATGAAGATGAAAAATCTCAATCAATCTATCCACATTTTGTTCTGTTGTCACTTGCTTCAACCATTCTTCCAAATTACATTTCATATCTTGATTCACATTCTCAAGCCACTTATTCATACCATCCTCACAAACTATCTCCATGTTGGGGTCGTTGATATCTTCCAACTGTCGATGTAAAAAATGCAAAGTCATCGAGTCAAGTTGACGGTTGTATAAACTTTGTATCGTTTCCATTACAGTTGGCGTTTTTCGTTCTTGAAGTAGTTTCTCATAAATTAGCAATGTTGTCATAATACTGTTCATTCCTGCCTCAATCAGTTCTAAATTATAAGAGGAAGTCTTATCTGATGATATTGCTGAGAAACAATCTGACAAGCATCGATATCGCAAATCTAAGAATAGTTTCCATTTTTCAACTAAACTCGATTGGTTGCTATGACTCAATAATAGTAAAAAAACAAAGCCAGAGAAGATATCCAACTTGGCGTTAGTTTTCAACAACTCCGATACTTTCTTCTCCAATCTATCACTTACACTCTCACAATAATCCCAAAAACTTGCTAGAAACTGCTTTAGTGGCTGCGTTGTCAATAATAGTCTTTGTTCCAACTGCTCTTTCCTTTGTCTCACTGTAAGCAAACCCAACTGACAAGCTAAATAGTCACCACTATCCAAATCTTTGTCAGCTTGTTCCTAATGACTCCACTATAAAAGACAAATCCTCTTTACAGTGTTCCAAATGACTTATGATAGACTCTTGTATTGGACATTGTCTTAACAAGTGCTCATCTTTATCCACTGTTGTTGTCGTTGTTGTTGAAGTTCCCAAAGCATATCGTTTAGTTCCCTGTTGCTCTTCATTCCACTTTTGACAAAACGAAGAAAGCCTTTTTGTGCTTTGCGTGATACATTTGGTATTTTCTTTTTGTTGCACTAAGGTTTTGAAAGCCTTTGTTAGATCCGCTAGGTGACTCTGATAAACTTGTTGCAATCTTTCTCTTTGTTCTCTTTCCTTTTCTTCCAACTTTTTGACCTGTTGTCTCAATTGTGTTACATTCATACTGGATAATAACTTGGCTGCTTCTTTTTCTGCAGTGGTTTTCCATAACGAATGTTGTTTGTGTTGCATCCTGTTTATGGGAAGAATTGTGTAAATGCCGTTCCTTGAAAGGCTGTTGTGAGACAAAGACTTGTCAAGAATATGAAACAAGTTTAATAATGGAACAACCATCTTCTTTTCCTGATAAAAACTCGGAAACTGTGACTGAAAGTGAAAGATGGAAACCTCCTTTTTTTCTGTTGTTTGGTGCCTTTATGATTCTAGGAAGTTATGCTGCAGGAATGTTAGGTTTAAGAACTTCTAAATTTGCCTTTGGAAAAGACTTGTACAGAGCTTGGGAAGCACATGAAAAAATAAGAGGAAGAAGACCCGAAGACATATTCGGAAAGTCTGGTGAAGAAAGTACTAGTCGAGCTTCACAAGGAGAACCATTTGGCAGCACGTGGGAACAAAGAATGGACCAAGCAAGACAAAAGGAACAAGCAGATAGAGAACGTAGAGCAAGGTAAGCACTTTGGAGTTTCGTGAAAAGAACAAAAAAGGCAAATAACTTTATAGGGAAGAGTTTCGTTTTCGTATGGATGAAGCTATGAAAGAACAAATGAAGCAAGCCTATTATCGCTTTTATCGTCGAAGTGGTCCTCATCTGAATAACATTCATTTTGGTTCAGGAAGTGATGAAGAATGGAGAAGGAAGATATTCGAAGAGATATTGAAAGAAGTACAAGAGTCGATGAAAAGAGCACAATACAAAAGTTATCGTTCACAAAAGTCAGATAGTGACTCTTTTGAGGCTTGGTTTGGTGGATTGGGTGGAAACAGATTTCAAGGATATACAAGAGGTTACTTTTATGAACAAGCAAAAAGAGAACAACAAAGACAAAGAGAGGAATCAACTTCTGGAGTCTTTTCTGCACCTCGCGGGAATATGTATGAAAAACTTGGTTTACCTTTTGGTGCATCGATGGAACAAGTTAAGGAGGCTTATAGGAAAGCTGCACGATTATGGCATCCTGATACTTATCAAGGAAATGATCCAAAAATGGCAGCCTCTCGTTTTAGAGAAGTAAATGAAGCTTATGAATATTTGAAAGACCCAAGTCGAAAGGAATCTTATGATCGTAATAGTCGAATGTAGAAGAAATCAAGTTGAACAAAAACAAAAATATTTGGAATTGTTTATTATTATTATTCTTCTTCTTATTATCCAACCGAGTATTTAGGTAAGGTTGCCATTGGCAGTTGTACATTCTTCCAAAGTCTTTTTCAACAGTTTCATAGTTTCCGGATTTCCTCTGCTTAAGACATACAACATATTCTCTTCATCTAAGGAATCAATCTTGTCGTTATTATTAACTGACACATTGGATGACTTTTTGTTGACTTCTTCTTTTCCAGCATTAACTTCATGAAAATGGGCTACCTTACTAAGTAATCTAGCATAAGTATTTCCATTCAATTTCTGTTGAGCATAGCGTTCACAATCTTCTCTTCTCTTCTTATTCCAATAAGAAGCAGGTAATATCTTTTTGGGATCACAACGATATGCATATCTTTGTGCTACATTGACTACCTCATCTAATAAGCCTTCTGATAATAGAATAGGCTCATATCCCAAAGAACGAAATTTTCTATTAGAAACTTGCAATTCATTCTCTGCCGATTCTTGTCTTGGATTACTAACATAAACAATATCTACTTGAGTCATACGAGATACCAATTTAGCCAAGTCTCGAACGCGATGACATTCTGCCACTTGATTGAATATTGCAACTCTTTCACCTTGATTGGGAGGATTGGCAACAGCCAAAGCAATACATTTAGCAGTATCTTGAATATGAATAAATGCCCTTGTTTGACCACCTGTTCCATATACCGTAAGTGGAGCTCCTAATGCAGCCTGCATCAAAAATCGATTAAGAACTGTTCCATAGTCACTATCATAATCGAAACGATTGATAAGACGCTCATCTCTTCTAGTTTGTGAAGTATTGGTGCCCCAAACAATGCCTTGATGAAGGTCAGTAATCCGAATAGCATCATTTTTCTGATAAAACTGAAATAGTAATGCGTCCAAACACTTCGTAGTATGATAAACAGAACCCTAAAATCAGATATTCTATTACTGAAAACTACCCATCGATCGATTGAATACTTACAGGATAGGAAGGATGCAAAATATTAGAAACTTGACCACCTGGCAAAACAACATCAATATAGCCTTCTGGAATTTCTTCTCCACTTGTCCCATAACCATAAACTCCCATTGTTCCCAAATGTACCAAATGAATATCTAAATTGGATTCCACAATAGCACAAAGTAGATTGTGAGTGGCATTCACATTATTATGGACAGTATAACGCTTTTGGGATGAACCTTTCATAGAATATGGAGCTGCTCGTTGTTCAGCAAAGTGAATGATAGCATCTGGTTTCTCTTTCAACAACAGTTGTAACAGACGATCATATTCATTTGCTATATCCAAACGTTCAAATCGAAGTTCACGACCAGATACTTGTTTCCAAGTCTCTATTCTTTCAGTAATAGGATAAATGGGAGTAAGGGAACCAGCTTCCAACTCGTTATCGATATTCCGACGAGATAGATTGTCCACAATCAACACTTCGTGTCCTACCTCTGAAAGAAAAAGAGAAGTAGGCCAACCACAAAACCCATCACCACCACAGATGATTATTTTCTTTGGAGTTCCATACATCATAAAGTTATGTTCTCCGTTCATGGCGCCATTGACGAGGTGGATTCCATCATCATGATGAGTGGGGTTGGAACCTACACCAGTTCTCTGTGAAATATCGTTATGTTCCCCAAAATAGTTGTTATATTCTACACCGCTGTGCTCTGATTGTTGTGCCATTATAAAAGATAAATAAAACGCAAGTCTGCCTGTTCTCCTCCACTGACCGTGAACAGCTTTGTTCTGAACAACTCGTTGACGAGAGCAGCTACTACAGCGAATACCTTTAAGCCGAACAGCAAACTGCAGTTCCTTGGTATAAAATCTTTCAACATTGCCAATGGTAGGGTAGGCATTAGTCACAAAACACGAATAGTTATTCATACCTGACGAGAGAGTAATGTGAAATCGAAGAATAAGGCCGTTTTATGGGATAAATTGATTCATAAAAAGATTCTTTTTCTTCTTCCACACACAGTTAGGTGAAAGAAGTGAGTATTAGCAACTGTATTGAAATAGGCTATTCACAATAATATGCAACAACTACAAGAATGTCACAAAATTACAAAAGCTTCAAGTGGACAAGCCGTTGCACTTTCTTGCTATGGTCCTGAAGACCTGAATCTGTGCAAAACTTTGCCCAGAAAAGTAGTAATGATAATTGAGCCAACACCTTTTACTCACATTTCAGGATACTCCAACCGTTTTCGAGAAACTTTGAAATATCTAAAACAAGCAGGAGATGAAGTGCTTATTATTGTCCCCGACAACTCTTTCGATGCACCTCAAGAAATTTATGGATTTCCTATCATCTCTATTCGAGGCTTTCGTTTCTTTTTGTATCCCAAAATAACTTTATCTTTTGGTTTGTTTGGAGGAATATTTTCAGCGCTTCGACGCTTTAGACCAGACATTGTGCACGTTTCCACTCCGGGGTTTATTTCCTTTGCAGTATTGTTTTATGTTTGGTTACTCCGAATTCCGCTGCTTTTTTCTTATCATACACACCTTCCAGTTTATGCACGTACTTATGGTTTGGGACTTTTAGAACGATTCTCTTGGAGACTGATTTCCTTTGTACATAACAAGGCCGACCTATCTATTACAGTATCTCCTCAACTTTGTCAAGAACTGGCTGACCACGGAATAAAGCATATTGACTGTTGGAGAAAGGCAGTTGATACCGAAACTTTTCATCCGCACTTTCGAAATGAAGCTATGAGACTTCGTTTAACGGATGACCATCCAGACTGTGTATTACTGATTTATGTGGTTGGTATATTTCTGGATAATTCTATCAGTTTCTCATTGTGTTTTTCTATTTAGGGAAGATTGGGTGCTGAAAAGAATTTAACTTGTCTCAGAACTGTGATAGAAACTATTCCTAATGTTCGTTTAGCGCTGATTGGAGATGGACCTTTTGCAAAGTATTTGAGAAAATATTTTGCTGGTACGCGTACGCATTTTACTGGACAACTCAGAGGAAAGGAGCTATCGGAAGCTTTTGCTTGTGGTGATGTATTTGTGATGCCTTCAGAGTCGGAAACGATGGGATTTGTAGTCATGGAAGCAATGGCAAGTGGAGTTCCAGTTGTAGGTGCAGCAGCCGGAGGTATTCCTCATCTCATTCAACATCAAGTGACAGGTTATTTATATAATCCTGGTAATATAGACCAATTGATTGGTTTAGTGAAACAGTTGGTGGATAATCCTTGGTTACGAAAGGACATGTCGATTCAAGCCAGAAAAGAGACTGAGAGATGGGATTGGTATTCTGCTACAGCCGTTTTAAGAAATGTACAATATGCTCAAGCCATTGAAAACTTTCAACAAAGCAAAAGAAGAAGAATATGGAATAAGATACAAAAGATATTATTTTGGTGGAGAAGATAGTTGAGAGTATACTTGAAAATATTTTGGATGGATAAGTTTAATAGTTACAAGGATGATAAGGCCAAGTTGAATACTTTTATTTCGGTATTAGGGAGAGAATTGGTATGATTGGTATTGTTTCTTATGAGGTTGGACTGGCTTTTGTGAGATGATATATTCATAGCGTTGTTCTTGTGGGTATTACTGAATGCAGCCTAATCCAACCTATTTTTTGAAAAATAAGATACATAAGTATTCCCAATGCAATCATAACTAAAGTGGTCACTGCAGCAGCCCAATTACTTAACAATATCATTCCACAACAACAAAATAACCCACTTGCAACTAATAACCAGACAACCCCATTTCCACCTGCAACTCGAAAAGGTCTTAAAAGATGTCCTTGTGAATATCGAAGACCTATAAAAGCACACAATTCCAATGCCAACTTGAGACTATACAAAACCGAATCAACTTGCAAAAGGCTTTCAAAACTGAAAATACTACAAAATGCGGTACCCAATGAAACCAAAAGAATACAAAATATCGGAGTTGCATATATGGAATGTAAATAACCAAGTCGTTTGGGTAACAAACCACATATAATCATTCCATATAAAGCACGTGATGATGTAGCTAATAAAGAATTGAGCATACCAACAGCACTAACCATTCCTCCTAACGCAATCCAATAGCCTAACCAACGTCCACTAACTACTTGGTTACAAGCACGAGGCCAAAATGCATCCGTCCACAACTCCCAATTCTGATTATATGTTACTGTGGATAATATTGGAAGGAGAAAAGATATGATTCCCATTGCACATGACAATAAAATAGCTTTTGGATAAGTTTGAGAAGCATTTCGAACTTCTCCTGCACAAGTGCCTGCACTATCATAGCCACATAGATTCCATAATAAAGATGCAAAATATAAACGCCAATGAGATAGTTTCCAACCTCGAAAACTTAACCAAACTTGAGGAGAAGCTCTTGGAAGACCCATCAAAGCCAACAACAAAAAGGGAAAACATACAAAAATAGTAAACAGAATAGAAGCCCATCCCACCATATGCAGTCCAATCACATTCAGTACAGTACAAAAAGACAATATAAGTATTCCTCCCAAAGTTGTCCACCAACGAGATATGCTACTAGTTCCTATCAATACTGATAAATAATCGCTAAAGAGTCGGGGTAATAACGCATTATCCACCAAAGAGTCCACAAACGTCCACCAACCAACTTGAAAAGAAAAAAAACTTCCAAAAGCTTCATAAACCCATAAAACAAATCCACCATCTTTAGGAAACATGGTGGACAGTTCTGCTGTCATCAAGGCTTGAGGAACAGACCATAGCCAAGGAACAATCAAGATACCCACTATTGCAGGTAGCGGACCTGCTGCACCAACCAATGGCTCCAATCCATAACCACCTCCAGCAGTTAATAAATAAATTAGACTGGATAGTTGCCATACTCCAACACTTCGCTTAGGAAACGATTCACCAAGCTCCCAATCTTCTGATTGTTCTGTCAAGAACTGTAAGCCTTCAAAACTGGAGGCTTTTTCCTCAGTTTGTTCTTGTACAGAGTGATTATTGGATATCGTAGTAAGTTCTACATTTTCCTCCATCAAAGTTTCAACTAACACACAATATGTGATCCACAAACTGAAAGACTTATATCATTCTATTCTCTCCCCAAATCATAATGAATTATACGCGTTGTTGGAGTTGGACTTTGAAATTGGTTGTAGTTATTCTCCATTTTGTAGTATATAGAACATCTATTAACAAGAATTAGTAGAAAACCTTGTTTCTATACCCTTAAAAATTATGAGTAGTTTGTCAGGGCTTCCTAGAAGAATTATCAAGGTTGGTTGGGTTGAGTTATAGTGACCAACTGAATAGATACTGGAACTTTTAGAAATTTAGGAAACTGAAAAGTTACTTCAAGATCCAGGTACCATTGTATTATAGTGAATTGTTCTGTTGTTATTGTACTAAAAGTAGGTTTCTAGTTCCTGGAATAAGTGCTGTTCCTCACGAAGACAATGCTCGTTACTTTAACGTGATTATTCAGGGTCCTGACTCTTCACCTTATGAAGGTAGTACTAGAAAGAAAACTTGTTTGTTGTTTATTTTTCTTCTTTTCATTCGTTAGGAGGTACTTTTAAGTTGGAATTGTTTCTTCCAGATGATTATCCAATGGCTCCTCCTAAAGTTCGTTTCTTAACAAAGATATTCCATCCCAATATCGATCGTTTGGGAAGAATCTGTTTGGATATCTTGAAAGATAAATGGAGTCCAGCGTTACAAATCAGAACTGTTTTATTAAGTATTCAGGTAAGTGAACTTGGGAAGACTCTTATTCTCTATTATCTATGAATAGGCACTGTTGAGTGCACCTAATCCTGATGACCCTTTGAATAACGAAGCAGCTGATTTATGGAAGAAAGATGAACGTCGAGCTATTGAAACTGCTCGAGAATATATTCGTTTATATGCTTCGGAATAAAACGATCTTTGCAACTTTAGTCCATTTCCATTCAACGTTATTGGGTGATTTGTGTGCATCGACGTCGTGCCTTTTAGAATATGGTTCGACATAATAATGTAGTTCCCAACGGTCACTTTCACAAAGACTGGCAAAGAAGAGTAAAAACATGGTTCAATCAACCTATGAGAAAGAAGAGAAGAAGATTAGCACGTCAGAAAAAGGTCTGAATGTTTTTTTCTCATAGAGTGGATCTTTGGCTTACATTTGTCTTATAGGCAGCACGTTTAGCTCCTCGTCCAGCTAAAGGTCCCTTGAGACCCATTGTGCATTGTCCCACTGTGAAATATAATATGAACGTAAGACTTGGAAGAGGTTTTACTTTGGAAGAGTTGAAAGAGGCCAAGATCAATCCACAATTTGCTAGAACGATTGGTATTAGTGTTGACCGTAGAAGAAAGAATCGTTCAGTAGAGTCTCTTCAGACCAACGTTCAACGCTTGAAAGAATACTTGTCGAGACTAATCTTATTCCCCAGAAGACACGGCAAGCCAAAGAGTGGTGACAGTGATCCTTCAGAACTTGCCATGGCAAAACAAGTCTTTGGAGATGTATTGCCTATTCAATCCACTACTTCGACAAGTGTAGAAACTCGGACAGTAACAGAAGAAGAACGCTCAAAGAGTGCCTATCAGACTTTGAGAGTTGCCAGAAAACAAGCCAAAAATATTGGAAAACAGAAGAAGAAAGAAAAAGAACAAGCAGAAGAAACTTCAAAAGAATAAACTGAATATTTGTTGTTTTATCAACAGTTGGAAAACTCTTGTACAAACGGAAAAATATTTTACGTCTTGGCATTGGAGACGATGAAGGAGAAGAAGAGGAAAATAGCTCAAGTTGTCCACTTGAACGAAACGTATGCAGACTTGATAGATAAACATTGTTTATTTATAAATAACCTCGACTATTTAACGAAAGAAGAAGAAGTGACGTTATATTTTCAAAGTTTTGGTCCCGTCAAGCGTTGTTTGGTTATCCAAGACGCTGTTACTGGCCACTGTCGAGGCTATGGCTTTGTCAAGTTTCAACGAGCCGAAGATGCAGCCAAAGTATTGGAATGTGGACAAAGACTAGTTTTTTGTGGCCAACGTATTTTAGTTGACTATGCTTTAAGAAGAACCAAAACGGACAAATCGGATCAGCAAGAAGAGGACACTCCGTGGGTTGCACCCAAGTCCTCCAAACTCTTGGGTTTGGGTAAAGGAACCAGTGCAAAACAATTGTTGGATTCTAAAGTATCAAGAAATTCTCAAGACATAGCGAAAAGAACTATTCTCATCAAACCTGTTTTACAAGTGCCTTGGTTGCAGCAATTCAAAGAACTATTGTATCCTTTAAAAGGCTTTCTCATTTGTATTGGACCCATAAGAGGAATTCTACACTGCATATTTTCTACTCGGGAGGCAGCAAAGGAACATATTTCTTATCTACAACAATCTTGTAAAAAGTGGCAAAGCAATTTGGATGTTACCTTTGCACATGTTCCTATCACCAAACGCTGTACGGTTGTTGTTCGAAATTTACCTTTTGCCACGAGTGAAGAAGAGTTGATGAATACATTTTCCAAGTCGGGTCCTGTAAAACTTGTGAGACTTCCAAAGAATATCAAATATCCTAATGTATGTCTTGGTTATGGCTTTGTTGAATATTTTCTTCCTAAAGATGCAGAAAGTGCCATTAGAAACTTGAATGGAATAGAATTGAACGGTCGTATGATAGCAGTTGATTATGCGTTATCCAAAGACAAATATTTACAAGAGAAACAAAGCATTGATATGACAGAAACTTGTCAAGAAAAGTATAAAGATAATCATGTCACAGACAAATCCTCATCAGTTCATATTGATAGCAAAGATAATCCTGACAAGAGAACCATCTTGATACGCAATTTACCTTTAGGTGTTCATGAGTCACAAATTGAGTCTTGTTTTGAAGCATTTGGTAAAATTGAGAAATGTTGGATAGACAAAGAGAAGAATACTGGACAGAACAACGGATTGGCATATGTGCGTTTCATAAGACAACATTCGGTTGTGAATTGTCTTAGGAAAGCCAATGAATTATCAGAAGAGTGGGAGGATCCTATTTTGCAAAAGAAACTAAGGAATTCTAGTCTTGCCAAGGAAGTGAGTGCTGGAGGTATTCGACTCGATGGAAGAAGATTGATTGTGTGCCATGCACTCAAAGTGAATTCTCAAGAAAACAAAGAAAATGAACAGAGAAAGAAAGATGCAGAAACAAGAAATCTTCATCTTCTTAAGGAGGGCTTTATAGACCCAAAAAGCAAACTTGCCAAAATGTATTCTGAGACAGAGTTACAAAAGCGTTTGGCTCTTTATGAATGGAAAAAACAAAAGGTTGAACGTAATCCAAATATAATTGTTTCTTCGACTCGTCTTTGTATTCATCAGTTGCCACGTTCTATGACTGAGAAGGAACTAAGAAAGTTGATACAAATTGTTGCAAAAGAAGAAATGGCGAATATGAATATGAGTTTGTCATCCCAAAAAAAGATAGTAAAAAATGCATTTATTCTTCGTGATTCGAAGAGAAAACTGAAAGATGGAAGTTTTCGTTCAACCTGTCGAGGTTTTGTGCAGTTTTTAGATCCTTTAGTTGCTGAGAAATGTTTACAACGACTGAATAGAGATTCAGATATACTCGAAACCTTTCATGAGGAATGGAAAGGACGTCGTCTGATTGTGGAGTTTGCATTGCAAGACAAACGGAAATTATTAGCTTTGGAAAAAAAGAAACAAGACTTGCAAATGAAGAATGATGATAGAACTAATAATGTACGTCAGTTGAACGATTCCAAACAAAAGTCCACAGCACAAACGACTCATTCCAAGCAAAAGTCACTTTATAGAAGAAAGAAAAGAAAATTGACTAAATGATAGTCTAAAAGTTTAAGATTTCTTATCTAATACCACACACCAGTTGCTCTGTTCATAATAAGAATGTTGAATATGAAAACAATTACTTTGCAGACATTCTTCTTCCAACTCTCCTTGACGATATAAATGATAATATCTTTCCAGAGTAAAAGTGGAAGGTTGTTTCAGATTCTTCTCCAGTTGAGTTGCTTTCTTTTCGTGGTCGATGACAACCCAAGGAATCAGAGCTTCTTGTTTGTTTTCATCTAAAAATCTCATCTTTTCTCTAGCTTTTGTATTCTTTACCTCATCTTTTCCATCATTTTCGTTAGCTGCCCAAACATATAAGAGACAACTTCCACCTGGTCTTAAGACCCTTCCCAGTTCTTGTATGGCTAATATTCGTCTTTCTCGAGTACACAAGTGATGTAAAACTGCTATACACAAAACGATATCAAACTTTTCCGATTGAAAAGGCAATTCGAGAATATCCGCTACAGCCGTTTCCAACTGACGTTGTTTACAAGTTTTCACAAGAGGAACGCACCTATATCACTCACTTGAATGAGATAATAACTATCCAAAAGTGTACAAACCTATCGATTCCAATACAGAAAAGATTCCTATATGAGATAAGATTCTTTCCGTTTCCACAACCAACATCCAAAACAGTATCGAGAGGACTTGTCTGTTTCAGAAACAACTCTACACCAGGCCATATTCTATATCTCGTTTTCGTGAAGTGTTCTGCTATTCTATCATATACATTATGAACATTATTCTTTTCAAACTCTACAAACCATTTTGACCCAAGTGAAGTTATTCCTTTCATTTCTAGTCAAACAACCATATGTTGCGTCATATTGGCCAATATTGTATGTACAAGACTTTTAGAACGGCTCGTCAGCTTCATGTTACTCATAAGTGGCAGCGTTTGTTTTGCTTGAAACATTGGTTTCGAATAGGTATAGGATTTGGAACCACTATATGTATATATCAATATTATAAGAGAAAGTCTTTTGCACTTTGTAAAAGTCAGGATCCACAACCACAGTCTCACTCGTGTGTTACGAGAAGGAAAAAGTGTTTTGAGGAAGATATATTATCTTTCCTTTGTGAAGTTTCTTTTCTTAAACATAATAGAGAATTGCATACTCTTGACAAGATCAACGTTCTTTGTTTGCTTGGTCCTTCAGCAACAAAAGAAGATATACTTCCTTATCTGTTAGATTCCAATAGGATACTTTGTATGGAAACAATACAAGAAGGAACTGAACGAGTTATAGGTGAGAAGACTTGTATTCTGTTCATATCCATCGACGAGTTTTCTGAATCGTTGAAGAGACGACAACTTGCACAGATAAAATATTTGTTGAGAGGTTTAGCTACTTGGAACTGTGCAGCTATGGATGCTATAATAACAAGGAAACGTTTTCTTTTGTTTCATCGTCTTCTTTTCTATTTTGGTAATCGTTTATCTGAGACAGCTCATGCTGTGCTTATTTATTCACCATGGGATACAACAAACATCGTCCTACAAAGAACTATACAAGTAGCCATGAAAGAAGGTATCCCATTGCTGATACTTTCCGACTGTTATCGAAATTCGTTTGAGTCAAGAATAGAAGAATTGTGCTTTGAAATGAAGCGTTGTCTGATACAACGTCTCGTATTCGAACATCCTGTCATAAGATATTTGCATCCTTTCATATATGGTCAAAACTGGATAATTTTTCTATTTCAACTCGTCATTATGGGAGTTTATTATTGGTGGAAAGCTCATTCGATGGGCTATAAGGATGGATTTGAAGATGGAGGTTACGAGTGGAATTATCGGTTGATTGGTATGGACTTGGATTCTATTCCCTATCGAGATGATGAATTGTGGGAGTTTTGTTATGGCTCAAGTTCTGTTTTCAACTGGTATGTTGGTGAATCAGAAAGAATGAGTTGCTTATTGCAATCCTTGAATAAGTTTCCTTTTCTTGGTTTGAATGAAATTTTCTTGTACAAAAAATACATTCGTTTATTGTTCGTCGATGGTTGTTCTTATTTAATTGCTAGGCTATTTGACAGTTGTTATGACCAGAATAATGATGAGATAAGACAACATCACCACTCTATGGAAAATGACTTCATTCTAGAGAAACCACACAATCGAATCTATGTTCTAGATGGAAACATTTCTATTTGGACCTTGCCATGGAGCCATGTTATTGAAAAGGTTTCTATACGAAACTTTCTTCATCACGCAACTGTAGATTGGGGAAGCTTCGATTCGTTTGGAAATAAGCCATTCCTGTGGCAGTTTTTTATGAATGGGTTGCTTACTATTTGTCAGCCAAGTATTCTCGCATCTAGATGGAATAATAGTATGTATCGGGATATATTGATTTCGTCTTATTATTATCATCAAAATGTATGTCGCTTTCTAAATGGAATAGATGGAATCATACTTCCTATTGGTTTCTCAAAGGGTGAAAGTTTTATGAAATTTGGAAAAGATTTGATAGAGGAATGCTTAAAGCAACAAATACCTGTATTCTTTGTGGATTGTTTCGGTAAGGAACATTCTTCCGAAATATCCAATAGATTAGGAAAAGCGATAAGAAGAACAATGATCCAAAGAGCCTTGAAGATACAACAACAAAGATACATTTCTGCTCGTACACATTTCTTCTTATGGCTATATACTTGGAGATATGATAGGGCCTATCTTCAAGGTTATCGACAAGCTTGGATGCTTCGGATGTCATCACATGAACCATGTGACAATCCGATAAAAGAATATTGATGACTTTTTTACTTTGAATACCCAACAAGAACCCTTTGTGCTTTACAATGTTATACAATTCCTCGATGAACACATATTTTATGTTGCAATAATATTACAAAAGATGACTTGTCTCAGTTATTGCTCTTGATCATCTTATTTCTTTCTCCTTTGTGAGCCACTCTTGAAATTGTGCATCCAATAATGCCAGTTGTCGTTTCATGTCTTTTAATTGTTCTTGCAGACTTTCCATATCATAATTGCTGTTATTCATTCTATTGTATTTTGTACCATTTGTCATCAACATATTATCATTGGATTTCTCTCTGGAAACATTTTCATTTCCATTGCTTATTTGATACAACTGAGTCTTTAATACATGATTCAATTGCATTCCTACTTGTTCCAAAGTCCTCCAAACGGTTCGAGCTCTTTCCACTACAACGTCAGGCAAACCTGACAAACCAGCTACTTGGATACCATAACTTTTATTGGCTCCTCCAGGAATAACCTTGTGCAAAAATATGACTTGATCATCCTTTTCGATGACTTTTACTTGTAAATTGATAACCCAAGGAAATACGGAAGCGAGTTCATTCATCTCATGATAATGAGTAGCAAAAATACTCAAACATTGAATATTTGATGAAAGATATTCTGCTACACTCCATGCAATACTCAAACCATCTAAAGTTGTCTAAAAATTGATCAATATTTTTGATTCATATCGAAACAATTGTATTCTTACTGTCCCACGACCAATTTCATCCAACAATACCAATGAATATTTGGTTGCTTGACGCAATATTCTTGCAGTTTCAGTCATTTCTACCATAAAAGTACTTTGACCTGAACCAATATCATCTACAGCTCCAACTCGAGTAAATATTGCATCCATAATACTTAATTGAGCTTCTTGTGCCGGTACAAAGCTACCTATTTGCGCCAATAATTGGATGGTTCCTATTTGACGCAAATAACAACTTTTGCCAGAAGAATTGGGTCCTGTCAAAATTACCAAACGACTCGACTGATGAGATAAATCGATGGAATTGGAAACAAAGCTTCCTGGTGAAATCATTTGCTCAACTACTGGGTGGCGACCATTCTCTATCTTCAAGACAACTGCCGATGATGAACTATTCTTCTCTTCATCATCCAATAAATATAATTGCGGTCTACAATATTCTCTTTCCATTGCCATCCTTGCCAAACCACAAAAGACATCCAATGTTGCTACGGCCTCGGCTATTCTCTGTAATGAAGGTGCATATTGTTGCAGGTGATTACGAAAGTTATCGAAAATTTCGCGTTCCTTTGAAGCAAGACACTCTCGAACATATAAAATACTTCTTTCTCTCTCCAGTAATTGAGTAGTGGTATAACGTTCTTCTCCTATTAGTGTTTGCTTTCGAATATAGTCATTTGGAACTTTGGAAAGTGCACGTTTCGAAATGGAAATGTAATAACCCAAAGACTTGTGATAGCCAACTTTTAAATTGTGTAAACCCAATCTCTTCCTTTCATTCCTTTCATATTCCAGCATCCATTGCATATGAAGCTTGTATTCTTTCTCCAATTCTTCCAATTGCTGATTTTTTCCACTTTGAACGAAGAGCACACTTTCGGAGTTGGATCCAGTAAAATTATCTACAACATGAGGACTTGTGGAAACTGGTGATGACAAAGTAATGTTAGCATCGATTTCTTCCACGATAACTTGAATCAACTCTTCTGACAATGGCGACAGAATAGCTGCAAGTAAATCAACCACTCTTTTTTGTCTATCAATAGAAGAAGAAATCAATCTATTCAAGATATGTAGTAAGCGAGGGATCTTTTTCAAGGATTCTCCCAAATGATAAAAGTCCTTTTCATTCGCACGAAGAGAACCTATACGACAAGCCAATCTTTCCAAGTCATTGAAACCTTTTAGAGTGTCAACTAAACCTGATAGAATATCGCAGTTTTGAATAAGCAATTCTATAACTTCGTATCTTGCATTTAATATTCGCCCATCTCTCAATGGATGCAATAACCATCTTCGTAACAGTCTTGCACCCATACAAGTAACTGTACGATCAACAGACCAAAGCAAGGATCCCTTCTTATTTCCTTCTCTTAGTGTTTCAAGTACTTCTAAATTCCGCAAAGTATTTTCATCTAAATGAACAAATTCATCAGCTCTATGCAATCGAAAGAAATTCAAATTGATCGGTGCTATTCTTTCAATGGTTTCTTGTAAATAATGAAATATAGCTGCACAAGCTTTTAGTAACAAGCAAGAGTCTTTTAAACCAAACACTTCAATGCTATTACAATGAAATCTTTGTAAAAGTTGTTGTTTACCCAACTGACTGTCAAAAGAGTGAACAGGTCGAGCAGTATAACATAATTCTGGTAGCTGATACGTAATACATTGCTCTTGTAGAATATTCTTCCATATGGGGTTATCTTCCATCAAAACTTCCGAAGGAGAAATCCTTATGAGTTCTCTTATAAAAGCATCGATATTCTTTCCTTCTAATCCTTGAAATTCTCCGGTAGAAGTATCAACATAAGCAATTGCCCAATTCACTCGGTTAAACTCTTTTGTAGATGAGCTCATGTCTACAGCAATAGCAGCCAAGTAATTGTTTTTCTTAGCATCCAACATAGAATCTTCCGTCAAAGTGCCTGGCGTAAGTAGACGGGTTACTTGTCTTTTTACTAAAGAACCTGCTTGAGCCATTGTTGCAGGTTCGGTTTGATCACAAACTGCAACTTTGACGTTTTTCTTTAACAATATTGAAAGATATTTATCCAATGAATGTTGAGGTATTCCTGACATAGGAACCTTGCATCCCAAATCTTTTCCTCCGCCTTTACTAGTTAGTGTCTAAACAAAACTCTAAATATCTGCTACTATACTTGATCTTTTTGAACACTTACCACTTCCAGAGTTTCTGCTAGTATTTGGGCGTCATCGAAAAAAGATTCGTAGAAGTCTCCCACTCGATACAATAAAAGGTAATCTGGATGTTCACTTTTAGTATCCCAATAGTGCCTCAACATGGGAGATAGTTTGTTATAGTCGATCTTCTCATAGGTTGAAGGCGACAAGGTAGTTTGAGAATAAAAGTTTTGCTCCCTCTGTTTTCCGCAAGTCAGTATTGTGAAAAGTTTAGAATATCGACACGGTTGGTTATGACACTTTCGTGTTTTTTTAAATGAACGACAATAAAAGTAAAGTTTTTGATTCGCTGCAATTGATACACTCCAAAACGCCATCAAAGCCATTTTAAGTTCTGAATGGATGTCCACTCCTCAAACAAATCCATCTTCAAACTGTTCGACTGCGCTTATATATCAACTTTCTCAAACTTTGTTTTGGCATTCCGAGTCATTTAACTTTTTTTTTTTACTCCAAAGAATCTATTCAAGTCTTCATAACAGTTTTGCTATCAAAAGAACTCGTTTCTTTCTATTCGAGTTTCTATTTCATGAGCTCAGAGAGATAAAGAGCTTGAACTGTTCCAATTGGAGCTCGTATCTTCTCCATTTTGAGACCGTAACCGAATACTTAGTTGTTCCATTTGTTTGCGCAACATCTCAGCTAACTTTTGCTTGCGTTGTTTGCGGTCCAACCGATTGCGAAATAATATGGGATTGTATGCTTCACTCCAATTCTCCTTTTTTCTTTTCTCAATCGATGACTTACCCATAATGATATAATAATTTCGAAGACTTTGGCTTATCTTTTTCTTTGTTTCTTCTCCAATAGGCTTTCCTGGTCGGTTTCTAGCTGCTTCAATCACTTTAGAACGATATTCCACATCTTTCCATTTTGCACGAATAGATTCTGCTATTCTCCTTCTTGTTTCTTCTGATTTTGTCAATTTCGCTTTTGAACTGGAAGTTGATTGACTTTTGACAGGTTCCATTCCAAAGATGATCGACAATTTTTGATTCTGACGAGAAGTTTTGATTTGAGGAAAACGCATTTTGTATTCGCAAAGTTGTAAAAAGATGCGTTGGTTTACTCGTGTTGTCGTTTCTCTGGAAAAGAAATAAGGCAAAGGACCTTTGCCTTCTACAGTCCAACTGGTCTTGGGATGACTTTTCTTACTCGAAAGTCTTATTCGAAGCCTAGTCATGGCAGAATGCAATTTTCCCAACTGCCTTTCTCGAAGTGCTTCTCTTATCTATCGAACAACAAGAAACTATGTCATATATCTTGTCTTGCCACGAAATCAACCATTTCTCTTACCTTAGGGTCAGCCATTTTGAGTCTTAAGCTATACGATATTTTCTCTCTAGTTTCTTTCGAATGATTTCTTCCTTTATTCCAAGGAATACTACCCTTTCTAGCTGCTGCTATCTTTGCTTTGCTTTCAGGAGTGTGCACACTTCCAGTTCTCCTTGGCGTGGAGGACTCTTTGTTCACGACTACCAACGACTCGGTATTTTGGGGAGCTGAAAGTATCAAAAAAGGAAAATTTTTAAACTATTGCACACCATTCGTTAGGTTCAGCTAGAATAACAACCATTACTCAATAAAACTCTACCTTGAGAGGATTCAGAGTTGCAATACTGCGTCTACGTGAAAGGAGGTTGCTTTTGCCTTTATACAAAGGAAAAGTAAAGTTACCAAAAGCATAAGTAAGTTGCACATTATTCCTACGCAGGACATTGGTTGTCTTATTTCTTGTCGAGTGAATCATAAACAACAAAGAACAACGACAACATCCCATATTGATATTATCCGAACATTGTTGTGGGATGTCCGTTTCTACTATACCTGACAGGTCACAAAGCGGTTTTCGTTTTAAAGAAAATTGGAGTTTATACGTTGACAAGTTGTTTCAAAATGTTGAAGATGATTCTGCTAGTTTGAGGTAAATGATGTACTTTTTCTTTGGTTCAAACTTTGTAACTTGGACTGTTATGTTTTTTGGAATAGCCGGTTGTCAGTTTGTAATGAAACTGAAGTGTTGGCAATAGTGAAAGGAAGTCAAGTTGTGGTTACTTGGTTGAAGTCCATTCAACAATCAACGAACGAGGTTAGTTAAGAAGTGGGACAACTTTTTCCTCATTCTCAATGAGAGATCATCTAGTTGACAGAATACAAGCGTTTAAAATTTTCCAAAGTCGTGAAGAACTTTGGTTTTGCCAAGAAAGGAAATATATTATTCGTTCATTTGCAACAAGAAGTGAAGCTTACTTTGTATTCTATCGCTGCTTTGTTTCAAAATAACACAGAACCTGTTCAAGTCATCTCTGTTTCGAGCGTTCCCTGTAAAATATGGACAGTAGAAGAAGAAGAACATCTGTATTGTAGTGACTATAGTCAAATAGAGCGAATACATTGGCCAAGTTCAAAGCACCAAATCTTGTTCCGTTTACCTCAACAAGTGCAGGAGTTGATGTTTTCTCCAGAAGGTAGAAGAGTGGCCAGTATAACCAAAGACGCCAAGTTTCAGCTTTGGGATGACAAGGGAAAGGAATTGGATCAACGAATTCTTCCTTTAGAGTTACCACTTCCGACACTCGAACTATTTTGGAATCATCCCACTATTTTGTTGATAATGGTTCATCGAATGGATGGCATGTTGTTGATATGTTGCAGTATAGATGCAGAGACACATATTCAGCAAGTGAATATTTATTCTTCGCCTTTTATCGAAGCACCTTGTTCTATGAGCAATGGAATGTCTCCCTTTGGTATGATACAAGTTATAGAAGAATGGCAACTCTTCATTCTAGGTGTTTCTTATTCAACAGATATTCAAGTTATTTACAAAGAAAAGGAACAAATATATTTACTCATGTTGGAAGAAGGAGAAGAGATTTCTTGCCCTGTCGATGAACATGGTGGAGATACTTATCCTGTAGCTTTTGCATTAGATTGGACCAATACTATGCCTGTACCTTCCAAAATCTCTTCTGACACCAAACTTTGTGCAATGCCCAGACTAGTCTTACTGTTGAATAACGATATGTTGAAATATTATAGTGTTATTAATGATCATTGCACTCAACCTTGTACTAGAATTAGACCATCTATAGCACCTATTGTTGTAGGTTTGTCATCATCACAAAAAGAAAAGAGTTTATCTGAAAGTCCATCTGAGAGCCAGTTAAGCTCTCATCAGAGAAACTCATTTACGACTGTGGATATGGATTCTATGTGTGATAATCTTACAAAGAAGATGCAACGATTATTTCATGAAATAACAAAGAAACAAGATAATTTGGATGTCTCACTTCCGCAAGAGATAATGGATAGAAGGATGCTTCGAATCGATGCAAGGTATCAAGATTGCAAAGTGCAATGTCGAAAACTTTTACAACAGTGTGACCGTTTACACAAAGAATGGATAGAACAGATTATAGGAGAATTGGAAGAATGCGAAAAGATGCGTTTGGAAGAAGAACAAATTTTGTACAACGCTGAAAACCAGTCAGAAACTTTTCTACAAGATTGGATTCACCCACAATGGAAAGAAATAGAACAACAAGTACAAGAGAAGAAACGACAAATCGAACACTCTATTGATTTCATTCAAGAATTTTTAGAGAAAACTTATCGGGACAGAAAGGCAGCACATCACATTGGTGATACAAGTGTAATTTCTCAACGCAAAAAAATATTTCAGTCATTATATATACAGCGACAACGCTTAGAAACCCTTTTTAAACGATTTCAAGAAGTAGAAAGGACATATTTGGATAGAATTCAAAGCAGTGACACTACTTCATCATCGCCAAGTTATTCACAAAACCGGACTCATTTTCCAGTTTTATTGGCAGAGAATTGGATAGATACAAATACTCTGATGGATACCGAATCTTTAAAGAAATCTAGCCAATTGATCTATGAGATGGCCATGAATAATGGAAGAAATGAAATAAGGCCTCAACAGAAACCTCTGCATTTTCCAAAATTGAAACAAATTTCTGGAACAAACAACAAGGAGAAGACTTTGATCATGAATCAAGATCAAATGTCAATAGCGTCGTTATCTTTTCATTCAGTCAATAATTCCAATGAGCAATCGTTTTCGCAGTTACAGTCTTCCTCTTTGTTAGCAAATGATTCTTCTGCTTTTAGTTTCTCTTTAAAAACATCCATGGAACAACAGAAAGAGAAGATGCCATCCAATCGTATTTCTCTCAATGATACGCCTCGTCAAGCTCCATTGGATGAGCATGAACAACAACCAGAAACAACTAAGATAGGATATCATTTAGACGCTTTCAAAGAGAACCCCAAAGAGTATGTCCGAAGCAAATCATCTTCTTTCCAACATGTAACCAATGCAAACTCTCATTTGTATCAAGAAAAGGAAGTCCAGCAATCACATCCATCATCGGAACTTAGTTTGGTAAAACCAGATGATGCTTTGCACAAGTCATCCACAAGTATTCAAAGTATGGATTCCCACTCGAACGAGGGACCAACAGCACCTCTGGATGGAAAATCAAAGGATACGAAAAATGAAGATACACTTACAACTCCTCCTATGAAATCTTCCAACGATCAGCAGCATGAAGAAGTAACTCAACTGACAATCAAAACTTTGGAATCCACTGAAGCTGACAATTCGAATATGGCAACGACTGATCATTCTGTTATGAGAGATTTTGAATCAATGGAATTTTCCAATGAAAAGCAGTCAGAGTCAAGAACAAACCCGAATAGTCAAAAGGGTGCGTTGCAAATGCAAAATAACCCATTTGGAAGAGGCTTTCCACAAGTTGGTACTGTCGCTGGGCCATGGAGTGGCTTCGGATCCTTGGCTTCCACCGATTCAACCTTTTCAAGTCCCAGTTCACTAACAACAGTTGTCAATTCATCGCAACAGAATGTTGCCAGCAACACTGGATTCAGTTCGGGCTTTGGATCACCTGTCAGCCATCCTCCAATGAACAGTCCATTAGGTACAAATGTAAATACTTCAAGTTCTGGATATCAATTTGGTAGCCCTTCTCCTTTTCTTTCTCCCGTTGCAGGAGCTTTTGGCATTTCAAACGTTACTCCTCCTACAAATAGAGCAGCATTTGGTTTCGGTATGAGTTCTTCTGATGGGTCAAATCCGTTTGCTTCTCTTGCGCAAAGAACAGCAACTTCTCCGGTATTGAGTTCAAATATTTTTGGTTCTGTTCCAAACCCATCCACAAGTCCTGGAACAAATGCTGCTTTTACATGGAGTCAGTCAACTAGTACTGCAACATCCCTACCTCCGTCATTTAGTCAAATGCGCAAGTAATTATATCGCCATATAGCTAGAAACTAGAAAAGTTTTCGTTTGAGGAGAGCCCATTGTGTTAATTTGCAAAGATGGTACTGAAATATTTCGAAGATGGGATTACTCGTTGGATACTAAATTTCATTGAAGTAAATACGTATACTTCTAAGCCTTTATGAAGGTGACAAGAGAACTTTTCGCCAATGCTTAGAGAGGATATTTGCTTTTAGATGATTCGAATGTTGTAGGTATCGACAGCAAATCGGTTGCTCTTTGGACCGGAAAAATCTATGTTGTGATTGTTGTGATTGACTCTTGATACATTCATGAACATTTATTTCATTTGAAAAGTTTAAAATCTTCAAATTATTGTTCATTTATGTGTCAAGCGAAGCTAGGTTTGACATATATATGTTTCTTCATTTTGCTTGAATATATTTATATACATGTTGATTTGCAAAGAAAATATTTGTTAAAACTAGAAGGATGAATAGTTGAGAGGAGCAGTTGTGTATATAGTGAAATCCGAAGAGTCAACTGGTTTAAGGAAAAAAGTGAGAGTAACAAGCCAACGATGACTTGACTGAAACCAATAGATTGGATAGAACAGGTAGAATATTCTCCTTGGACTACAAAATCTCCAAGACAACTTAAGAAGACCAACAATTATAGAAGATATGTTCACCCACCAGTCCATGATTGATTGATTATTACCGCTTCGAGGGAAGAAGAGCTAATCGATCACATTCCAAAAGAGGTTTTAGTTTCATTTGTTCAAGTGTAGTTTTGATATCCAAGCTTCTCTTTGGGTATCTTTCAAGCTTTGAATTGTTTCTGTTGTAACAGTGCAACTGTTCCTCGCAGATCTTGAGCTCCACTTAGCCTCTAGTATCCTCTTGGATTGTCCAGCACTGGAAACCTTTGTTACCTATATAAGAACTCTTGTTACTGAAACTCTGTAATTCTATGGAAATTCTCTGTGGAGGATAGAGTCAAGGTACAGGACTCCAAGTCTTCTTTGAGTTTTAATACTTAACCGACTTGACTGTCTCACAAAGTCAGCGAACTTTTAGTCTTATTTCAGTATTCTTGAACTTTTATAGCTACTGTACAGAAAGTCTTGTCCTGTAAATGATGGCTAAGAATCAGACCTTGGTTTAAGATTTTTAAGGTTATTTGTAGGAAACTAACTGAATTGTGAGTGGGTCTTATGTTTATTGCTTTGCTGTACTTTTCATACGTAAGTTTTTTTTGGTGAGAGAATCTTTTCAAAGAGACGAACTATATAATAAAAATATTTCCACTTTTGGTAAAACCGATTCTATTTCGGGAGTTGCACACAGACATCTTAGGACCATCTCTGCCTATTTGTCATGGTTTTCATTTCTGTTGTGCCTTTGGGGTTGTTCACAAATTGGCACTTGTGACGGAGTGATGTTATTGTACAGTCAATATTCTCCTTTGTAAGTTAATGAGGCGTTTAAATAGGACCTTGACCATAGATAAATTATTTTTTTTATGACTTCATTTCCGATAATATTTACCTTTTACACAGCTGTCCATGAGTAGTTACATAATTTATCAACGTCTCATAACTTTTTGCCTATGGATGATTGCTAGTCAATTCATCATGAACTTTGCTAAAATACGAATTTGGTTACCTTCTTTTCTATTTCTTTTTGTGACACCGTTTTGCACAAATTATGAAATAACTTTTCAACTAAAACTGAAACAAGGCGATGCTGGCTAGAAGCGTTGTAGCTCTTCACAGAGGCAGTACCAAAAAGTTGACAAGTAGTTAAGCAAGTCTGAAAAGCGAAAAAAAAAATTTGGTATGTGATAATATTTTAGGAAGACTTGTATCCAAAGGTAACTAAAGTCTCTATGCTCAAAAAGCTATGACAAAAAAGATCATATATACAAGTCATTGCATCTTGCTGAAAAGTCTCTTTTCTTTTAGTCAAATCTATTTACAGATGGTTTCAAAACAGAACCATGTAGCAAACTACTTGAAAAGGGAAACAATACATAACAAGGTAGTAACCATACACTTAGCGTTGTTCAATTCTGCTTGCAGCTTCATGTTTGCAAAAACTGGAAATTCAGAAAAGTGATATAACTGTGAAGACTGATTTTGCCATTCTTAAGATTGGAAGAGAATTACCAACCTCGAATTCGCCTTGTAAAGAAACCTTGGACATCTATTGCATTATTGTCTCATACGGAGCTTTGTGATTGATGGTTTGAAGATGGAGAACAAAACTTTTGAAGCGCAGGAACATGTTTTTATTCTTTTAGCCTCGAAGCAAGTACTTTCATGTATCACAATTAAAGACAGAAGAGTAAACTTGGTATTTCAAGAGGAGAATGTATATTCTTTGTAGCTAGGATACAAAAATATAGTTAGGTTATACATATCTTACAAACACTAAGATTCCACACTCAAAAAGATTCTCTGGCATTCCAGAATAAAGGGAATGTGCAAGAAAAAGCATTATTTATGGAAGCGCAAAGTTAAAACTTTCAATAACAACACATTGAGAATTGATATCCTTATAACAATAAGACTTTAGGTTGTGTTGAGACAAGTCGATCCACTTTAAGAGTCAAAGATAACTAGTTGCGTACTTGAATAGTTGAGAAATAGAGAAAACGTCAGTAAAATAACTTGACTAGTATAATAGCAATAGAGATCTGTGTAAGAAGAAAGGAACTTGACCATTATCAAGGCATCCAAGGTTTTGAACCAAGAAAAAGAGATTCTCGAAGATTTCACAATGTATATAAAGTTTTGCAAGAACAACTCTGCTACTGAAAAGCAATAGAAGAAGAACAAGCAAAGATCATTTACGTGATTCCAAAAGTATGCTTTGGAGAACAGCTATTTTCTAAACTCTTGTATCTCCTGCGTATTTGTAGACACTATATTATGCCCCGTATGTCGTCAGTATTTAGGATATGGCTTCTTGTATCTCATAGCGTATTTCGGAAGAACCTTAGTGACTTTAGCGAGCTCGATTCTCGTTCTATTATCATTCGTCTGAGCTTGTCCTTAAAATCAAGAAATGAACAAACATCAAGTCGCATGACAAAGCAACGAGTATGATATTTTTATGCACTGTAAATGAGGAAAGGCAATAGTGTAATTATCTGTAACAAAGGAATAGAAATTGACAAAAGAACAGAACAAAAGAGAAAAATAGTAAGCCTGAACTAGACTCATAATGATATTTCAAGGACAGATTCCATAAGATTAGATGTTTGAATAGTCTAAAGAGAAAAAATATCAAAATTTCAACAAAAATTTTTACTGCAAGTCATACTCGTGTTTGCTTATAAAAACCAACTCTATTTAAACATAGATGTAGAATTTGCAAAAAAAAGCCAAGCCAAAATAAAGAGAAGAAAAAAACAAAACCTGGAAAATCTACCAATAAAAAAAAGACAAAAAAGCTCGAGCAACAAAGTAGTGAGACTAGAAACAAATGAAACCGATCATCTTGAAGAGAAAGCGGTAAAACGTTACAAGAAGATAAAGATTTATGAATAAATAAGAAAAAATTGGAGAAATCAGATCATTGCAGGAAGTCAAGTTCCAAAGAGCAAAACATTACGAATCAACCAACAGGCTAATAGAAGAACTGCAAGAAACTAAAGGATAAGTGATGATTGCTTTGGGAAAATTTTGAATGAGATGGGTCGCACGGCCTTAGAGTTGTCAGTTTGACAACGAAAGCTGAAAAAAGCCATTTTTTTAAAAGCAAGGGAAAAGCTTTGAACTCACAATATGCTCAAGTTGTTGGTAACTAAGAATAAAGGAAAAAAAGCAGGATTGGAAGCCTAAGGTTGTGTTCCTGCTGGTAAAAATTTTGACAGTGGCGGTTGTAGCTACTAGTGGTTGGACTCTGTTTTGAAGGACTACTTTTTCTTTATGAACGTAAAATGTATAGAAGGTGATATTAATCCAAAAAGCTATGTAGGTTGTGAGAGTAATGAAGGTGAAACTGTCGCCTTTGATGTTTCTGGAAGCCATCTGGTTAGAGTTGTCAATAGTCAAGGATATATAGATAGAGAGGAGGGTAGCATTAGTAGCATGTGTGAAGGGGAAACAAGGAGAATCACTCCTGGTCGTTTATAGAAATTTGAGAGCTGTATTGTCAAGAAAAGAGCAAAGACAAAGGAGTTTAAGCTTTTGTTGAGTTTTAGTAGATTACTCAATTAATTGTCTCGCAAGTCCATTTAGATTTAGTTTTACTGATCATTGTTAGAGCAGTTTTGCGTATTTATTAGCAATTGAAAGTCTTGTAGTCGATTGTTAAGAATCAGTCTTTGGGTTAATATTTCCACGGTATTCTACAAGAACAAGAAACCGATCAGCCTCTCAGTTGAGTGTTTTGTCAGTATAAAGAGTTGTATTCCTTATGGTAGTTTTTTGTCTCTTATAAAATTTTTTTCAAGATGAAAAACTTGGCCTGTAACTCTGCAACAGTTTTTATAGTGTAAACGATATTCGCACTCTTTTTAAAATTCATTCATTTTCCAGAATAGCATAGGAAAGTCTCGAGTCCATCATTGCATATTTTTAATGGCTGTTTGTGTTGTCGAGCGTTGATCAATTCTCTATTGATTTGAGTATATATTTTGAAATATTATGGATGGGGGGCTTTAGATAACGAAAGCTGAATAAACTTGTATTTTGAAAGCAAGGGAAAAGTTTTCAGTTCAAAGTATACTCACTTTGTTGGGAACCATGAAATAAAGCAAGCAAAAGGACACTGTTGAAAAATCTTGGTTGTGTTCACCTGGGTAAAGAGTTGTGACGATGGCGACTGTAGCTATTAGTCCGTTTTGAGAAACGCCTTTGTTTTTTGGAATTACTGGGTTTACCGAGGGTGAAATATGTCTAAAACAACATGTGAGTAGTAAGAGTGATAAAGTTGGAACTAGTATTGATAGTGTTTCTGAAAGGCATCTATTGCAAATCGTCTTTGGTCTTGTAATATAGTTGGAAAGGAGGGTAACAGTAGTAGTACGGTATGAATGGGAAACAAGGAGACTTGTGTATAACAGTATTTGCCTCGTCAAGAGTGCTGCTGAACTGTTTTTTCCCAACACACTGAAAGTCATGCTGTTCAAAGTAGTGGTAGTTGTAGCTGTCAAAAAGTGAAAAGGAAACTTCACATTTTGTGCAAACAGCTTGCATTTGGATAGTATACAAAGTAGCTCTGAAAGAAACTCATGAAGGATCGGTTGAGCTTCTACAATATCACACGAGTGCAAATATTGATGCAGTCGTTTCCGACTAGAGTTTTTGGTTTGACTCTGAAGATAAAGTCCAACTTTTGGCAAATAATTCCTAGAAAGCATACGCAGACGAACAAAGTAGTTTGCACATTGACACGAACCATAAAGCATTTTTCTATTATCGCAGCAAAATCAAACCATTCGCCACTAAATGAAATTCAACCACAGCAACAACAACAAATATGAGCCCGAGCCTAGTACAGTATGGCATAGTCATCACTTCTACAAAGAGAATGATTCCTGCTTCTATCTTTTACTCTTTTCTTCGTTGTTCGCATGAGTCGAGAATTGAAATTGTTTTATTTACTTCGAATTGTAAAATGACAGCAACGACAACAACAACAAGTGAAAGTTATACTGTAATACTGAGTGGTACATGGAATATTAATAATAGTTTTTGTGATAAAAGTACGAATTTGACATATTTTTTACCATAAAGGAAAATTGTATTGTTGACTTTACAAAATAAAAGGGCACCATTTGCACACTTACGACTATTCCTGTACCTTACTATCAGAAGGACTACAGACGGTCCTGATTTTGAACAGCGAATAGAGTATCCAGTTGCTTTTACTGGTCGATTTTCGATTTTCTTGTATCTGTTTGAGACTAATCTTTATCTTTTGATTCTTGAAACGAACTTATTTGTTATCTCATGATAGTATGATGAAACAACTAGTCGTCATTTCTTTTCCGAAAACGTCGACGTACAACCTTTCAGAAGCTTTTTTCATTGGAAATCCCGATCACAAAGAATCTCTTTGTCACGTGATAGTTGTGTTGCATCTGGAGGGATAGGCAATTGATAGTCCAAGTGATCAATTCGAGACAATTTCGTCTGTTGAATCAATTAATCTTTGACAAGTGAACTTGCAGTATCATGAATGTGTACAACATACTGTTTCCAGTGATCTAGAATCTACTACTGATTTATCTGAACATATTGTAATGCTCTCATGTTGAAACCATCTCATGGTTATTTGTGCTCCAGAACATTTCCATCTTACTTTTTCGACCCTAAGGCCAGCTTGATATGAAGTTAGTCATCTAGTCGATAAGGATAAGATAATGTCTCTATCTCGTTTTTTCTCTTCTTCATCGGCGTAATTGTAGAATGGTGAAGATCCTGTTCTTAAGAGTTGTAATATGTTCGAAAAACAATAGAATGCTCATTGTACAAGAAAAGGGATGAAAATGATAAAAAGTAGTATCCAAAGACTGCGGTATGATGTAAATTCAAAGAAAGAATCAACTAGATTGCAGTTAAAGTTCTATACAAACGATCTGCTGAAAATACAAATTGAACTTGTCTTAGCACGAAATACTGGTTGTTTTCCCTTATTCATATGAATTGTCATAAAAGACAAAAATTTATGTTTTACATAGTATATACTTTTCAATGAAAGAATATAGAAAGGTCAGTTGAAAGAAATTCAAGGAAAAGAAGTAAATGAATGCTTCCCTGGCTTCACAGGGTTAGAATATCAGACATATGATATACAGATTTTGAGGTTGATCCTCACAAAAAGCAGAATCAATTCTGTGATTTTTACACAAGTAGCAGCAAAACAAAAACTAAAAGTCTTGTTCTAATTTCAGGATCTTTTTGTAAATCCTTTGTTGCTTGAACTTTTTTTACAACCTTTGGTGGTTTCCTTCCCTCTTAATCTTCGACTATTGCCACAATTGATTCAAGTGATAAATGACAATGTATTTATGCCGTACCAATACCTTGTTCCTATTGATGAGTTGAATTTGAATCTTATTTTAGTGTGATATCCGAAACTATTCTGGTTACAGCTGTATTGAAGGAAGTAATAATCACTTGCTTTAGAGTACTCTGAATCTTACCACTTCTAGTTAAATCTCAACAGGATATGGCACAATTATTCTAGTAGATACGTCAGAAAAGGTCTATTTGATTTCTTCCTTCTCTACGTATCTAGAAACTGGTAAATGTTTTATATTACTTGAATTGTATACTGAATTCAATGATTTACTGTTCAATGGAAAGAAAGTAAGATATCTCTTGATACTGCTCATTTAAAATAACAGCCTATATACGAGTTGGTCATATGTTGATTACTAGTCGAATATCTCATCAAGACGAAATTCTGTTTCATAAGTAAAATGAAATCTACTGCTATGATTCAACTCATGAATTCTGAGAGATCTTACAATGAAACTGAATCGAACGAACGAATCAGTACCCCGAGAAAAACAAAATACCATATAGCATTAATAGTAGTAATAGTACTAAGGATTACGGAAGAATACAGAAGACGAAGAAATGAAGACAAAAAAACTAGAAAGAAACAGGAATGCCCAATTATTCCTCCGCAATATTGAATAAGTTTTCGTTGATCATTTCATCCTAGATAGCTTCGCATGAATCGACTCAAGCGATGAATTGTAATGTATCTTTGCAGTGCCACGAATATAATACTACCAGTTTATATATTTTGATATGAACTGGTTGTTTGTTCATATATAACTACGTTAACCTGTACTTGATTCAATTGATTACTACTTGTTTTGAAGTGCTTTTAGTTATACTATTTCGTTCCAACCAAGCATTACTGGGTACGCTATAGTCACTTCGCAGACAAGAGTAAGAAATCTGATGTCAATTTTTTTTCAAGTTTTCGCATCTAAATGCGTTGATTGTTAGAACCGTTCAAACTTGACTATTGAAATATAGCCCTAATAATGAATGGAGTCAATGTGTTAGACAAGATAACGGCACAACTCGATCCACAAAAAGTTGAATCAACGTTTTCATTCAAAACCAATGAGTTGGTCGTAAGACTAAAATACAATGTTATCTTTTTAGGGGTATCTATAAGAGAGTTGGTTGAATTGTCATTATGTGGACATTGGGTTATCCAATAGAGTTTCTGTTAGATAGTGTTTTTATAGGATGGCTTCTTTAAGGTAGAATTGATACTTTATTGACCACTAGTTGTCGAGTTGATAAAGACTTTGTACCGTTGCACTTGAAACCTCGCTGTTGTATGTACAGAGTCATCATATCCGAAGCAGTGTTTTATGTGGTCTTTAGGCTCCCTGTATGCTTGATCCAGAATCGAATTGTCCAAGATTATCTCGAATTGCCTAAAATAATTTAGTCCTTACTCTAAAAGGATGATTTACAGACTATTATTTGGATTACGTAAAATCAAATTGAAGATCAATTCATGCGAGAATCAATACGTAAGAATCCGAATTGCAGCAAAGCATCAATGTTCCCTTGATATTTGTATGCTGTGTGCACTACTGGACAGGTGGTCGACCATAATTCAATTTAGGTACATCTGTGGATTGACTTTCATATTGAATGACAATGTGTTCCTAGAACATTGAGAACATGTTACTATTGATGAGCATAGATCAATCAGCATCCACCATTCTTGTATCTGTACGGAATTCAATTGAACTTTGTTTGAATCCAATTGTTCCTATCAATATTGGTGGAGCACGTTCTCGTTTTACTGCCTTGGTACCAAGCTCAACTTGCGTCATAGAATCATTATTTTTTTTTGATAAAGATACTGTGTTAAAAGTCTATTGCTTGTTTCTATTGACTGGTCGGAGAGTAGTCATCATATTGTTATCTTATCATTTCAAGAAAGTTGCAATTACTGAACACTAAAAACTGAACTTTGAATTGAAATGAAGTATGACAGCGATAAACTATACCATTCATAGACTACAGAATCATTTGATTTAGAACAAGATTCAACTAGGTTGTAGACGATTGGTCACAAACGAGCTGCAAAATGAAGCAGAGTAACCTTGCTGATACAAGCTATTTATCTCTTTTTTCATGTTTATATGTTATATAGTAAAAGATAAAGAAAATGATTCCTTTCATTTCAACTTTTATACAACTCGCTAAACAAAAAATACACCAATTTGCTTTGGAAGAAAATATATGATGAAAGATATAAAGTGAAAAAAGAAAAAAATGGCTTTCTAGTTTAATAGACTACAGAGATAGTGTTATGAGCCAAAAGTCTTGACTTTGATTCTCTCTAGAAACATCAACGATACTCTTGTCGTCATTAATAGAAAAAGTATTCCCTAGTAGTATCTCATACTGGTAATAGTAGAGCGTTTATGGCATTTTGTTTTGTTTATCCATTCTACTGATATGCATGACCTGTATTTGAACACCATAAGATAAAAAGTAGGCTGTTGAAACAATATGTTTAATGTTTGTGTATTTCATGGCATCCCTAATCGTTACAAATTGTCCAAAGCTTCAAAGACCTGATTACTGTAGGCATTCTTTATCCTTTTCACACTCACCTTATTCTTCTTTCATCCCATTTTTCATATCGAAAATGAATATCATACAATCCTCACTGATAGAAGACAATCAAATTTCTATTCGAAAAGGTAAAGTTTAGAATAAAGCAAGGCATATACAATCTTACTTGCAGAATCATTATTTGCATTTCTGTAGATATTATTCTCTATATAGCTGTAACTTTCTTTACTGGTTTGGAAAGTGTAGACAACAACATTCATAGGAAGAACAATATCAAGTTTATGATTCAACTCGATCTCGACACTAGTATTCCATGAAGAAGGATATCACTCCTCATCATACTCGACGAATGGTTTTAGATTCGAACTAATCAATCTTATGTCAATCAACAACTTGACCGGAAGAAAGTTGCTTGTATTTATTTCCATTGCAAAAATCATTGAGGTCTTGGTACAAACTGGCAGAAATGATCATAAAAGCAGAATTTACTATCTGATTTGCACATTTGACGACAACAATAACAGCAACTCTTGGAAGAAATAGGACAACACTTCTCACTACACCATTGTTCTCGAAGAGTCGTGAACATAGCATTTCTTCTATAGTTCGTCATTTATTTAGAATTGTGAATGGTGTTTTACGACCACTCGCTTTGCCTATATTAAAAACTCAATACGTCCCTCAATTGTGGAACGGATACATTTTTCTATCTAATCGACAAGACTAGAGACAATAGGGATATGAGCTAGTGTCCAGGAATCAGTTTAAATTCAACTGATTTCAAGATCATAGTTTCGACTATGTTGAATCGAGTTTAAACTGTATTGAGTGGAGAAACAAGCGACTGTGCAAAACAGGGCAATCAACCATCAAACTAGTGAATAAGCCAGGTGCTTTGCTTGAGAGAATCAGAACAATGTCGGATTAAGAGCAATTTATTTTTTCTTTAAGCACCTTTCATTCTCTTATTCACGGAGCCTTACCTATAGAATTGCACGAGTTCGTCATAAATAGAATATTATTGGTTTCTGTCATATCATTCATGCCTAAAGACAAGCTCGATTTTAAGTTGCAGAAAGAGGGACTGTAATCTATCCTGGCCACTTTTGTATTGAACTTGGTGTCAAATAGAACGACTTGACCTTGTCCATTTGAATTCATATTTTCTTATGAATACTGTATTTGAGGAGTACCTATCATATGCTATTTGAATTTACCCTTAGCTTTTTTTTCACTGTTTATCATACAGCTCATCCTGTAACTTAGTTCATAAAAGCCTTGGTATCGTTGAGACTATCAAGTTTTATGGCTATGAATTGTACAGTTTTGATAGAACCCAGTTGTCACCAATCTGTTTCATCAAGGATCGATTTGATAGTGGGACATATATAATGTCGCAGCTAACTACAAAATCATATTCATACGAGGCAATTCAACTCAACTGAAAGGAACTGTATGCTCAGCAACTTTAGAGATCATTCCCATTTTAAGTAGAAGAACGCAAACATTCGGTTTTATGTTGTTTGAAAGATTGGAATCCACACGACAACTTGAGAAGATTGACGAAGAAGCACTTTGATCCTAACCTTTGATTGTTAGTACTTCAAGTCATGCTGAGACATATGGTTATGTCCGTTTACTTCCTTTGGTGAAAAAAGTTGTCCCTTACCTTTGTTATATTAAGCTATTACAAAATCAAGTTGATAACCTGGTACAGCTTTTACTAGTACAGGGTGCCTTTCACAGCAGACTCTTTGTTATCTTTATGGATGAAGAATTTAGTTTGGTTTGTATTGATTCATTGATTGAATGATTGATTGTTTTGGGTCATACTAGCCTATTTATTCATCAAGTGACAAATAATTGCACTTGGGCTGGGGAAATTGACTGATTCCAGTATTTGAGGAATAGTAGTTGGTCAATTCTATTCAAAAAGGGGATCTAAGAATTCACTTTAGACAGATTGTTGTTTTGGGAGTCAAAGACAAGTTGTACCATAGAAAAAGATATATACAAGGTAAGTGATACAAATAGGGGTGGTTTCATTGTGCATTCTCAAGCTGAATACGGACTGGATGGACAGTGCTAATAGAAGAAAG